>NC_084976.1:14457734-14697734 GCF_963691925.1 Scomber scombrus | reverse complement strand
AGTGTAATAGTGATGACTCTTGTTAGTGCAACACAAAGACAGGCTATTTAATTACCCACATCCTATATTACACTTGTTTTCAAACTTATGCATATTTTAATTTATATGTTGATTGCGCTGCAAATGTGATTTTTTTATTCTTATCATTGTTTATCTTGTTTGTACCACTGAGGAGTTACACTGCATTTAATTGTACAACTGTACAATGACAAATGAAGGCATTTTATTCTAAATGCCTCAAGAGATCTGAGGATTAAAAAAAAAAAATGAAACCATGATGAAAGAAACTACTAGAAAGCAATTTTACATCTCACAGTCTGTCAGTATCCTCCCTAAAGTGGTGTTGAGCTCAATGAGTTATAAAGGATGAAAATATCTAAATTTTCCTCTCAGAGATCATAACCTGCAAAGAAAATACAGATGTATGACCAAAAAATGTGCCATGCATAACGTTATTTATATGCAAGGCTGTTCTGTATTGTTATTGTAGTACTAGGAAAACATCCACATGACAGTGGTGATGGAAGGATGGTGGGTTGCACGATAGGATGTCTGAAACACAGAGTGCATAATTATAATGATATAACAAAAACAGCGGTCTGATTAGAAGAAAGCAGCAAGAAAGATCACCATCAGCTGTGGAGACGTCAGAATTGAAAATGAAGGGATTTTGGAAAATATGGAAAAGTGGAAGTGACACAAATACAACAGAAGTAAAAGCAGTGTTCACCCATTAGTACTCAAAGGCAGTGTGATGAGAGAGTCCTTCTCTAATGAACTTATGGATTAAGATTAAGTTGAATTTGTATTACAAAACAAAAAAATATTTTACCATTGCAAGTTTTAACATTTATATTAATACCAGAAATACCATTATTTCTGGTATTTCAAAGAAATAAAGACGACAAGACCGAGCTAAGGTAGGTCAATGCGGTGCAGGCTATGCTAAGGTTTGTCTTAGGTTGCTATACTAACCACAAGTGTTACCACAACAACATGCACGTGTACAACAAATAGATGAAACACTCGTGTTTACACAGCCATTTGAGTTGTGACTTAAAGGTAAACACAAATGATACAACTTCAAGATATTTACTTCAGATCATGTCTCACTTCAACATTTTAAATGAAGATGCTGAACATTTTGTACATAATAAGAAAGAAATAGAAAAAAATCAAAGGTAATTTGGGCAATTAAACTTAAATTTCAGTCATTTAAAAAGTATATAAGTTAAAAAATAAATTGTCAAGGATAACACAAGAAAGCTTTTTTTCATTGTGGTCCTAAAAAAAGAGCGTAAAAGGATAGTCATCAGCAAATGTCAATCTTGACAGCTCACACATTCAAAAAATCTATCTACTATAAAACAGAGACACTATATACAATACAATTAGGAACAAAAAAATTACATTTGGCAATAAATACCCAAAATGGATGGATGCTGCTACATCACATTAGCAGCATATGAGACAACAGTTTAACCTGTTCCTATGACACTTTTTTAAAGGTGGTTTTGAATCTGCCCGCTACATTAGTTTCCTTCACTTTGGGAATCTTATACTTTGAAACACCTGTGGAGTGTCAAAAGGTTGTCTTGCCAGCAAGTGTTTTAAATCTGTAGAGAAGTCAGTCTATCTCCTGCTAGTGGCATAACTATGTGTGTCCCCAACCCAGCAAAAATAGTTAATGGGATGTTTGGGCATGTCCCTCGTAGACACTTCCCTGAGGAACTCCATACTGTTGTACTCTGGGACGGGATAGTAATCCAACATCTACCATTTGTCCTCTGTATTTGAAATAAGAACCTATCCAATTGACTACTCACTCACTAAACCCCAAAGCTTTCATTTTCATCAGTAGGAAAGAGAGATCAACTGTGTCAAGTGCCTTTTGAAGGTCTCACATCAGTGTCCAGTTTCCCTTCATCATTTCTTTCAATTTAATCAATCAGAGCGAATATGAATCAGTAAAGTGAGATATCCTGAATCTGGAATGAAACTCTTAGAGAAGATTATCGGAGGAGATACGACAATCAATTTGCTCAAACATAACCTTTACTAAGATCTTAGATGAAATACATAAAATTGAAACTGTTATCTTTCTTGAAAAACTGAATAATTCCATCAACCTTCTTTTCAACTGGAAATGAACCACGTATCACAGATAGGTTGATGATATGCGTGTCATATGTTTCAGTTCCCCGCTGCATCTTTCAAAAATCTTGGAAGGAAAGGTTTGGAATATTGTCCAAACTTGTTGCTTTGGAATAGAGACTGTGCTGACTTCTGAGTCTATACTTATACTTTTAGTGACTTTTTTGTAAAGACATTACATGGTCACTTGTTAATAAATGTGTCTTTTTACAGTCACTGCAATCTAATACAACAGCCCATAATGAATCTATTTTCATGAAGGTTATCATGTTGAAACTGTTTTAGAGTTTTATTCGTCGTTATGGTTTTTGTGTTTCTAATATTCAATACAAACATTATCTTGAAGAAATACATAGAAAGCTTTGTCACGGCTGACATAGAAGTTGTGCAATAATTTGGGATATGGCATTCAGGCTAAAAAGCATCCAAATAAAAAAAGTACATTTCGGATCATAATCATTTGAGATCTCTGAGGTTAGGATAATTTATTTGTTGTGTGTTTTAAAATATGTGACACTATGACTGCAGTTCTATTATCTATCAGCCAAGAAGGGCACCAGCTTCCCCTTTAACTTCCTGTCAGTGTGAACTGAAGCCACCTGACTGTTCTCTCCACATTGGCCTGCGCATGTGTGCATGTTTTCACTTTTACTGGTTTAATTGATGGATGAGTGAATACAATCTGTGAGAGTGTGTGAACATGCTACTATCATGGGTTCACACATACAGACACATTTAGCACAGTGACCATGTTGCTTTTCTGGCAGTACACAAAAAGGTCAACACTTTTTTTGCGTTTTTCAACGCATTATTGTATTCAGTGGAAAACATGCATTGCAAAAAGTCAAGTTACTGCAAAAAGGGAAATTCAAAAGGCACATTTCACTGTAAATTGTGCAGCGTGTGCTGGTATTAGATAACTGATACTTTGTATAAACCAAAAGTTATCAAACATATAGAAGTAAAATAATATACGAGTCAAACTGGGATTCTTTATAACACACGTGTATATAAATGTTAATGAGACAAGCCATGCAGGTGACTGCAAAACAGTTTTGTTTCTAGACTACAGAGAAACATGCAGACATAAATGATCATGAATAAAATATATATATGTACATGAAGAAAATATGTACTGTATAGAACATAGCACATAACAGCTGCAACTTTCTTCACCAACATAATCATCACATCAGTGAGAGGACACATAGAGGCACTGCAGCAGTTCTGCTGAAGCATTCAGCAATGTTCTTGTTTATGTTATGTATTGGCATATATTGCATCATCATCTGTAGCCCATTCACTCTGTTTAGGAAATAAGATTAAATTACTCTCTACTTTAATGCATGGAAATAATAATTTTTAAAAAAACAAATCATGAGAAATAAAGAAAACATCATATACCTCCATGTTACCGTATATGTGATCGTTGCTCGGGTACTGTACATCATCATGGCACTTCTTTTTCCTGAGGACAGAACACAAAAAACAAACATTAATTATACACACACACACTCTATTGCATTGTCTTGTTGCATGTTTTGAAACTAATAATTTGTTTATTCCAAACAGAGGAAAATATTTAAAACCTTGATGTTCCAGAGTACTGAGGGACCTCAATGGTGTGCATTTGAGATGAAAATACTTCCTCAGATCTCCCCCTGCTGGTAGAATAATGGTATCTAATTTAGGTCTGAAAACACTGTTGACATTATTTCAAGCCACAGACACCTACAGATACAAACTGCCATGCTAGGCACATATTATTATGCTCTATAAGCACATGCAAGATTGTGATCAAAGGTGCGTGCGCCCATTTTCACTTGATATTTTCACATACATTTCCACACTGTACTAACACAGACACATACACACAGCAGACTGAACATTGCTTACGCAATGCATTGTTTTTCTGATGTTTTTTGAAATGTGACATTCTTTTCAAATGCAGTTAAATATAGTTTGAGAACATAAATAAAAAGAGAAACATAGTGACTTAAAACATTTACTGTACAGGCCTACCATTTCTTGAATACTCCCACTGCTATTAGTATCATCAGAATCAAGACTGCTCCACCCGCGATGGCTAAATAAGGAATCAGCATCTTATCTGTTTAAACAGAAATCACATGGTGTCATTTTTCTCTTGTCTATATGGTAACAATCTGAAGGCACATTATACACACATGTAAATGCATTACATGTGTGTATAATGTGCCTTCAGATTGTTATTGAAATTCTAAATATTTCTTACTTTTATCCGGTAAAGTTGATATGAGTGTGATGTTGGCATTGCCCATCATGTTGTTTGCCACACACTGGATGAATCCAAATGATCCCAAGTTTGCCTGCAGAGTCCCGATGGTGAGATGGCCATGGATTTCTAACTTGGTGCTTTGCAGGACTCTGTCAGAAAGCAAAAAATGGACCCTGCTGGCCGGGTTGGACTCTACAATGCACATGCACTTCATCATATCCCCGTCTGAGGAGCAGGAAGAAATGGTCTTAATCTCAGGGGCATCTGTAAGACATAAAATGTAGATACCAGATTAGAAATTATGAGCCCCTCACACTCAAATTCTCACTTTCATCTTTTAGTTGTTTACTTACATGACACATTGAACTGCACAGGGCTTGATCTGCCCTGTCCCATTGTGTTGGTTGCAACACAGTACAGGGCACCTGTGTGTCTGGCATTACTGACAACATGTTGATGTTCAGCAGGTATAATGTTTAACAAATTAACTATCCTATATTATATTTCCCTTTAGTGTGTTAGGAAGATGATAATAAAAGCAAAATGCAGCTGAGGCTTTTTAGTCATAAACCAGACCATTTTAATATTTTTTGAAAAGGATCACCAAAATGATTATAATTCATCTTGAGAGGCAATTAATGTCTGCAATCAATCCAAATGTTAAAAAAATCACAAATGTGAATTTCTTGAAAGTCAAGAAATCATCTATGTATATTTTTACAAAATCTCATGACAATCCATCCAAAAGAGGTATTAAGTCTGGACCAAAGTGACTGATTGACATTGCCATCAATAGAGCCATGGCTGAAAAACTATAAATAACTTTATTAAGCCATAACAGGTCTGGTTCTCAATCTTTCAAATCTGCCTTAAAACAACAGTAAAATGCCCAAATAACTACTAAAAAAAGGGACTTTGGCACTAAAAATATGGTAATGTTGAAAGAAATCTTCTTGATTTAACACATATTGATGGTTTAAGTATCAGACAGACTTTTAAATATATTATTGTACATTAGGAGGCTTCTAGAATTTGGCCCTGATTACTTACATTGTGCATTTATTTACAAGTACATTATGAAGGGAACTTCTGATGACTAGTATGAACAATAAGACAGATTACGGGACGAAAAAAACAATTTCAGTGTTCATTTGGGCTCCTGACTACTAACTGGGGTAAAAAAGTAAATCCAGTTTAAAACAACATATGGTTTGAATGGTTTAAATCTCATTTTACGATTCTTTCTCAAAGAAATTTAATTGATGCATTTAAACCCTAATTTGTTCTTCTTTAAACATTTTCACTTGATTATTAATTCAAAGTCTTTTAAAACATAATTCTGCACTCACCGCAGTACTAATTAAATAAACTTTTACTTATACATCATATTTTCAGCACTGGCTCTTATTATCGCCACTAACACACACTTACATTGTACTTTGAGGACCTTGGATGTGTTCTGGTGCTTTCCTCCCTTGTATGTTACATTGCATTGTAAAGGCTTGTTGTTATCAGCACGGCTTTAATACCACACACATCACAGTGTAAACAAAAAAATACTTTTGTCTTATTTGAATTTGATATCGGGCAAATCCGAATTATTCATCATTTATCATTACTTATAATTTCATTTATTTATTTCTGCCATGTTGATTTGGGCAGCACCACACTTTTTAATTCAAACTTTGTCAGTAGGCCTATAGTAATTTTAGTGTTTTGGCTTTTAGTTCACACTGTTTTACCTATTTTATCCACTTCTTCATTGATATTTGAATGTTTTAATTGACCTGAGATGCATCTCTAGAGTACTAAATTGTAGGATGCATTAACTGTAGTGCCTCTAAGTAGGGGAGACCGGGGGTGGTTGTAATATTTTTTACAATTTTGTCTGGAGCTCGGAGCTCTTTCGAAATAGTGAATTCAAAATTTGATTCAAACTGTGACTGCTGTTATGCAACACAAACCGAATATGCATGGTTTAGTCTCAGACACAATGAGTGAAATGTTATAATTATCTCCATAGTCCAGGTTAGTTGTAACCCTGGAGTGAAATTTAACA
Source organism: Scomber scombrus (assembly GCF_963691925.1). NCBI lineage: Eukaryota > Metazoa > Chordata > Actinopteri > Scombriformes > Scombridae > Scomber > Scomber scombrus. The sequence continues at coordinate 14,691,264 of NC_084976.1, read as the reverse complement.
TCATGAAATAAGGATTATGACCAAAACTTAACATATTGAAAACTTTTTATTCAACTTAAATTACTTTTTCATTTAATTGGGATGTGTCTGTTTCTGTGTTTCTGTCCATCTGTGTTACACTTTTATTTGAAAATTATAATAAAACTGAACAAATGTGCACCAGCTTAAACAACTGAACATTTGTGTGTGTCTGTGTGAGTGTACACATTATGCTAACTTTCCCCTGACTTTACTACTTCTACTACTAACTTCCAGTGGAGACAGTCAATAATATACATCGGCAGCCCTCATCAGATATTCTGTCAATTCCTTCTCATGTTCATCAGTGAACTTGTTCCCACTATGGTAACCTAAACATGGAAGTTTCTTTCATCACTTCTCTTCCAATGTTTTACTATCTTTACAGAATCTGTGCAGTGTGACATGACATATGCCACACAATTTTGACACTGATCTGTTGGACTCTCGCTGCTCCTTTATTTCATTTAATGCTCTCTTCAAAATGTTGGGAAACACCTCGTTAAACTTCCTCTCCCAGGACCTATAGGCAAAGTGAAATTCAAAGAAAACATAAGTACAATGAAATAATTCCTTGGGGTAGGTTGTAACATTTTTCACATGTTTCAACTAACCCAGATTCTTGTAGCCATGAACTACTTTACTGCTAACCACTTAAACATTAGCACTAACAACTTGCATGAAAGATATCTACATAGACACCTTATTAACATGATTTAAGTTTGAAGAGTTTCTACATAGCAGACAATGCTATCACAACATTCTAAAATTGGCTGTGCTGACCACAGGGTGCTTCTTCCTCACATGTGGAACAGGGACTAAATTGTGCATAAAGAGTGAATCAGTTGATTGGTAAGTTGTTCCTGATTGGAGAAATTGAAAGTGTTACAACTAACCCATGTTACAACTCTCCCCTACATTAATTTTAATACGCAGAGCACACAGTTCAATTAATACAGTTGAGATTGTTCGAATTGATGTAGTCAAATTTCAAGCTGCAGCTCCAATTGCCTCACTACTGTGAGTCAATAAGTCTGATCCATTTACTGAAGCTGCACTATAATTCTCTGACTTAACACACCTCTGTATATCTAGGAATACTTCTCCCTTGTTTTTTGTATGCCTAATGCACATGCTCAGCTCTTCTCCCTCGTAATTGAAGTCTTTTCTACGCAGAACTCTCCGCATTTGGAAGCGGCAGTCACGGGTCACTGAGCTTATTAACTAAGAGTGGGTCGAGCATTGCAATCATACACAGTCGCTCACCCAACCTTTACATACAACATTGCTGCTTCTATGTACAGCTGTACTGATTTAACACAATTAATGCATGCACATAAATCCAATTAAACTTGAACAATTTAGTTCAATTCCACAAGTCTTTGACCAATTTATGAGATTTTTAGGATACTTTTTGGAGAGTATCAGACGTTACCGACCACACCAGGCTTAGGCGAGACCACACATTAGATCTAAAACATCTCCTTACCTTTTTGCAGCCACAGTGTTGTGAGTATTGCCCAAGCTAGGATGCAGTCATGATCGTACTTTAACTCTTTCCATCCTGCTGGAAAACACCAATCTATGTCATGTCTCAGAGGGTTAAAAATCAGACTTGTAAAATTGAAGTGTTTTATTGCAAGAAGCCCAGGAAATCCATCGCACATCTCATACACATTTCAGACATTTGCCAGAACACAAACATTTCCTGTTTTTATGATATTGTAAGACTTTTGCATACAATGGTATATCTTACACACAACCACTTTAATCTTCTCGCTCCATAGAGGCTGATCTCCAGCCTGCCAAGAGTCAAGGTGGCTTCTTGTTTTCCTAGTGCCTCACCCAAAATGACTTTAGACAAACCATCCATGTTAACACATTAACTAAAATGACTTTACAATACCATATATATACTGTGCTCTCAACCAAGCTTTGTTTTTTCAGTATTCAATGTAACCCAATAGCAGCAAAAAAACACCACTAGTAGTGTTGGTAATGACAGTTCGTACTCGAGGCAAGAGAACACCAGGCATCCACAGGGATAGCCAGACAGACACCAGGAGGTGTAGCAGCTGAACTCGTGGTCAGGGCAGAAGGCTGAGGTGTTTACTGGGGCAGAGACGAGGCAGGAAGGTCAGTGGCAGGCACAGTCGGCAACGGGAGATTTGTCCAAAAATGTGTACTGAAGAGTCTTGCATCAGGGGCAATGTGTGAGTGAGCAGGACAGGCTTAAACGGTGGCTTGATTACAGATTAATTGCAGTGAAAAAGTGAAAAAAGTTGGCTGATGAAGTGGGTGTGGCTGACTGGCAGAATGAAGCAGAGGTGGGGTGAATGGAAATTTAACAGCAGGTAATGAGAACTGACTTCGACATTCAGTGTTTTACACCAATACAAAAAAAGGGAGGAAAAAGTGCCAAACTGTCCCTATGATATTATTTTTTAATACAATTAGCGTTGGCTGCGATATCACACAGCCTGCTGCTCCCAATTCCCTCTTTGACTGAATGCTACACAATTTTGATTAATTTTAGAAATCATAACTTCTCCAGTTTTTTTTAGTTTTATTTTTGTTTCCACTTTAATGAAACTTAGACCTCTTTCAGTTCATGTCCACTGACTAATAATCCAAGCCATCACATTTTATGATACAGAGAGCCTAAAAACTCACTTGAACACAGTGTCAGCTGGAAGGTTGAATGTATTTGTACAACAGGTTTGTATAAATGTAAGGTATAATAATGCAAGATATAATATAAGATCAAAGTTTAAAGCAGAGATATGTAAAATCATTGAGATGTCAACGTAAAAAGCAATCCTCCTTGAGTATTGCACACTGTGAAGTTCAGTTAATGAGAACTTTTTCTATCAAGTTAATGACATTTACCATACCTTGCACTGGTACCTTGCACTGGTATGTGTTTATCACTGATGTAGGTGTCCTGCAGGATTGTCTTCACTCAGTTGATGCTTACAGCTCACAAAGTCACAGGACATCTCATGTGCCCTGCATGTACTATTAATATATTAACACTGATTACCCTTGACACCAATTTGACAAAATAGAAATTGTCTTCACACTGCATGTCACAAAAAACAAAATGATACCATCTGTACTTCAGGCTTCATTCTCACAGTTTAAATTGAGACTTCACTTCCTGTTCATGTATTCTCACCTACAGTTTTGCGGTGAGAGAGATGATAATGATGTTTTAACAGAAGACCTCCATGTTGCACCTCTGATGTTGCAGGAGTATCACAAGGGTTGCTCTTTGGAACATTACATCTTCGAGGGTCTTCTCGCTGAGTTGTTGCGTAGGGTTAATTGTCCATATGGAGTTCAGCAGTTCACGGACCCTGATCTCCAACGAAAGCAGGGTTCAGCATTTCACCCATGTTTGGAGAAGGACTGTCACTGTCTTGGATAGTTAGGTCAGCGTAACGGATGCTGCGAGTGAGGTGGACCTTTTTCACAGAGAAGCTTTTCTTTTCTTTAACACTCCATAAATCCTCTTCGTACTGTGTCAACAAGTCCTCAAGCTTGATTCTGTCCTCTTTCAGGCATCCCCAGGAAAATTTCTTAGCAGTAGGAATGATGAAGCCGGTGGATGCCGAGTTACCCATGAAAGGATATAATGAGAAAATCTGTGAATTAAAACAAGAAAACAGATGAATGTAATTAACCAAAAAAAACCCAAACATGTTAAACTGAAAAATCCACACATTCTTAAAGAGTTATCTGGTTACCAAGACTGGTCCGAGTGATGTCCCTTCTCGTCTCTGGTTTAATATTGAATGAGAGATGGTCAAGCTCTGGCATTTTAAAGAGACTTCTACTGGACAGATGGAGGGCCTGACTGTCTGTCATCAAAGGAACAATTAATCAGGTCTTTCTGAATGACACAGTAGTAACAATAGAGTTTAATCACTGCTGATTAATGGATATTACAATCAGTTGTTTATATTAACCAGCCAGTCAGTCATTCACTCACAAACTCCACCCAATCACACACACACACACACACACACACACACACACACACACACACACACACACACACACACACACACACACACACACACACACACACACACACACACACACACACACACACACACACACAATCAAAGAATTCAAACATCTCTTTATAACAAAAGTGCCCTTTGTGAATATGTAGTTATTGTCTCTATGCTGTTGCAGTGTACTAAAAACAAGAATAGCTAAATTATATTCACTACATCTGAAAGTAATATGTATGAATGTTCTGTTACCACGAGACTCCGACTCTGAGGCTACAATAATATCCTAGGACTGTGCAATAACAGCTGTACAATTTCTGGGAAAGTGTAATAGTGATGACTCTTGTTAGTGCAACACAAAGACAGGCTATTTAATTACCCACATCCTATATTACACTTGTTTTCAAACTTATGCGTATGTTTATTTATATGTTGATTGCGCTGCAAATGTGATTTTTTTATTCTTATCATTGTTTATCTTGTTTGTACCACTGAGGAGTTACACTGCATTTAATTGCATAACTGTACAATGACTAATGAAGGCATTTTATTCTAAATGCCTCAAGAGATCTGAGGATAAACATAAAATGATACTGCCACAGCTGCCAGGATATTTGAAACCATGATGAAAGAAACTACTAGAAAGCAATGTTACACTGTCAGTATCCTCCCTAAAGTGGTGTTGAGCTCATTGAGTTATAAATGATGAAAAGATCTAAATCTTCCTCTCAGAGATCATAACCTGCAAAGAAAAACACAGATGTATGACCTAAAGATGTGCCATGTGCAATGTTATATAGAATATGTTGTATACTTTCTTTTAGGGGAATTTTTGCAGTGCAAACAACAGTTTGTCTTGCACCACTGCTTTCTGAGCAGAAATTGACTAATATGGGGACTATGAGCTAATATAAATATTAACTAATACAGCAAACATGTGCAGCTGGGAAATTTTCATTTAACTTGGGTGTAACAACACACACACACACACACACACGGATGACAAAGGCATTACAACGAAGCAATGATGAGACAACCACTACAGAAAGAATACAATCCAAGATTTAATGTAAAAAGATCAAGGTTTACAAAACTGAAACAGGAGGTTGTTATTATTAGATGAAAAACAGGTTGACAACATATTTTAATTTGATTTAGTCACTTGGAGATTTAAAGGGTTTTTCAATGTAAGGTCAAGGTTTATGAAGGTTCAGTGAAAATCACAAAGACACAAGACAGAGCATCCTGTAATTTTCCTGGTATGACCTTAACAACTAAAACATGTATTTTCTCCTCATGAATACTGAGCTTGTGTGTTGACTTAACAAATCAATGTCATTGCTAAGGAGAGATCATTTGCAACTACAAAAAGTTGATTTTCAGGAAAATTGTGCGGAAAAAATATTCAAGCTGTGTTAAGATAATTACATATTTTGTAGTCTTGTGTTTTTTCTTATTAAGCTGCTATTAAGATAATGGCATTTCTCTAAAACTGATTTATGAATAATACAAAAGCAAGTTAGTCAAAAATGATTTGCCTCTTAGTTTAATGTCAGCTGAAAAACAAAGAAACAAACTGTAGGCTGCAGGTAGGATTTGAGCATTTCAGAAGTGTGTCCATTGCCTTTGCTTTGATTATCTGAAAGAATAAAAATTATAAAATCAGTTTTGACATTCAAATATGAATGAATCAATAACTTTTTATTTATTTATTTATTTATTCTCATACTCATGTTTTTGTCATGCTATATTTTTCGCTACAGCATTCTGAGTTTCTAATTCTGATATCAACACTATTGTGAAGTGGATTATTTTCAGCATAACTGAAAAAGAAAACAAAAAAAATCTCTTTTTAACTCATAGTTTTTGTCCTCAGCTCCTCATTTGTGTAAGCAGTGACCAGCTAAGAGTATTGACCAGCTTGTCTTTGATTTCTTTTTCCTTATTTTGGCCAAAAAAGTATTAATGCAACTTTTAATATTTCTTATTAACAATGTATATTTCAGTTTAATGTGGTTAAAGTGTGAATTGTACACAATTAATAAAAGAAAATTCTCACCTACAGCAGTGAAATTCAGTGTTTCACTTCTCATATTTAGCCTTGCCATTTCATTCTAGCATAGAAAAAAGAGAACAAAAAACAACTTGATGATATCTGATATGTAAATAGAAGCTTATCAAAAACAAAAAGAATTAAAGCCGCAAGCGGCGATGGCGGGTCCTCGCTCACCCATGCCACGCGGGGCCTGAGGCATGGCGGGGCTGTAGCATGAAGCAGAAAGTGAGAAAAAACCTGGAAGGAGGCCAAAAATGCAATGTTTCGTTCATCCAGTAGGGGCAGTCACAGGTAGTTACACATATGGTCTGGTGTGGTCTGGTGTGTTCAGGGCGGCCACTCATCAGTCAGGTGAAGTTTGGAGTGAATTGGACAAAGCATGAAGGAGTTATGAGAGGTTGATTGTTCATCCACCAGGGGGCAGTAGAGTGTAACAAAACACAAGCGGTTGCGTTCAGGGTGGGACAGTGATTACACATGTGAAGTTTTGTGGAAATCGCACAATGATGATGTAAAATATGGCACTTCCTGTTTCCACTAGGGGGCGACACGAGTGAGATCGCCTATGAGCGAATGGAGACGTTGAGGTCGGCACCCTGGACCTGTGTACCAATTTTCATGATGATACGAGTTCAATAAAGCCATCAAAAAGCCAAACGTATTTTCATGGCGAGGAATTGATGGTCGCCGCGTCGCCACACGGACGCCATTACTCGTAGCTTCACAGTCTTCATAATGTAGCTTCACCAACTGGTTCTGAATGAAGTTGATGGGGTCAACTATGTATTTTTCATGAATTTAAGTTCACTTCCTGTTACCACCGGGGGGCGCTATGAGTTACGTGGGAAGTTAATATATCGGGACGTTCAGGGCCGAGCCATCATCATGTCCAGCAAGTTTGAAGCTGATTGGATGAAGTATGTGGGCGTGAGAGCCACTCGTATGTACATGGCGAGCACGCCAAAGTTAGTTGAGCCCTGGCAGACACGCCCTTTGACCTACGGATGCGCAGAGCACAACTTAAGCTCAGCTAGGTCTGGAGATGTTGCGTACCTAATTTGAACTTGATCGGGCGAACGCTGTGGGAGGAGTTAATTTGAGGCGGGAGAAATCAAAACCAAAATGGCCGACTTCCTGTTGGGTTGAGGTCATGAGGTCAAGAGGCTTTTTTGCATATGTGGGTATAATACATATGTGTACCGAATTTTGTGAGCATAGGACAAAGTTAGCAAAATTCCCTATGGGCATTTTTGGACTTTGTAGGGGGCGCTATTCCGCCATTCTGCGTCAACCATGTGCGACCACCCAAAAATATCGAATTTCGGATGAGGCCGGACGTCCGTGCAAAAGTATAAGCATTTTCGCATTTGGGAAAGGGGCGAAATTGGGGTACGAAATGTCGGAAGAATAATAATAATAATAATAATAATAATAATAATAATAATAATAATAATAATAATAATAATAATAATAATATTAAACATTACAATTTCAATAGGGCTTTCGCCAGGCGACTTGCAGTCGCCGCTCGGGCCCTAATAAACTTTTCAGATCACTGATGCGATGTGATGTGAAAGTTTGCGGTTGGAACAACACAGTACTAGGTGCTAAAATATCTGTGAACATAAAAACACCCCTAACACTGCCTCTCTCCTTGAGTAAGAATGGCCAACTTACATTAACTAAAATAGGTACATTTCCTTATTGATCTTTCTGCAGTAATTAACTCCCCAAAATCAAAAGCACGTTTTTCTCACCTCCGAGACAGTCTGGAAAGCCGGTTCCACATGCTAAATGTGACCAAAAATTAAAATAGTTATTATTCTTAAAATACTGTGGAAGAATTGGAAACGCATAATAGTGATGCAACAAACATTGAAACTGATCTACAACATTTCTGTACTTACGTTCCGTCCTGATTTTGGAGCTCTGCAATGCGATTCCTTCAGCAAATAGAATGAAAGTCTCTTTTATTGAGGAGCAGATACTCTATACAAACTTCACAAACTTTAATGCGTTAAAAATGAAACAGGAGATGAGAGGAGAGATGTTATTGCTGATCTGATGTGCTGTGTCTATCAGTGTATGTCAGTGAAATGAAATCACTCACTTGTATTTTTTCACCATGAAAATACAGAGGCCTGCGAAGATGACAGCGGTGCCGATCCCCACTACTGCAGGAATGATGATGTGGTTATAGTTTTCGGTACCTGCAAATAGATACAATTTATAAATAAGAAATCCATCCCTAATTGCAAAAAAAGAGCTGAGAAAACATCCAGTTAGTGCTTTAAAATAATGGATATTCTAAACAATACAAGTAATGTTAGTATGAGATTATGGGCCCCATCTCAAAATGAGATGTGGTCAGGCGCATTGTTGGTGCGTTGCTATTTTGAGGCAGAGGAAAGCGATTGCGCTACTGACCAAAAAAACTGGTCTAAAGTCACTAGCGCATATGTCACTGTTATTAAAGGGCGCATTATCAAGAGTCCAATATGCGCAGCGCGCAGACACTGTGCCTGTTACGCACACACGGGCGTGCAGCAGCACACAAACATGCAAAACATCACAAATAAAAGGACCACAATGTGAATTCGTATTATGATGTATATCAACATATTTTTAAAAAGTCACAATGACGTGCCACTATGTATCAGAATCAGCCAATCGCAGTAATGATCAATGAAACTGTCAATGTAGCCATGTGACCGATCCTGGTAAATCCGCCATCAAACTAACAATCCGCCAAGGTGACAGCGCGCCTGGATATTAAAGGGAATGGGAGATGACACTCTGATTAGTTTACTGCGTGTTACGCCCAAAACACACCTATGATTAATGAGGGGACCGACCCTTTTAGATCATGAGCCTGGCTCAGTGACCATTTTTCCGCCGTTAAAATAGCAAAAGTGGATTTGGATATGCTCCAAAGGCAGTTGCGCCACGCGCTTCACGCCATGCGCTTTAGATCGTTAAAATAGGGCCCTATATGTTGATATTTTGATGAGCTACACTGAAGCTGATATCAATGTTTTCCGTGTCATGCTTATTAAGCAAATGAATGTCTGTTCATGTAATAAATAAAAGCATGACTTTTTCATCATGTTTAAAAGGATCACAAAACATTTCATACTAGATAAATGAACAAATGGAATCTCACGTTTTACATAAAGCGTAAGTTTTTCAGTGGATTTCCTCCCTCCAAAAAATCCAGCAGTGCAGGTGATGTCTGTGTGGTCATCCTTCTCCTCAGGGATGAAAGTCAGAGTGGACTGAGCCTCCCAGGTACCTTGATGAATTTCTCTGTGAACCTCAAGGATCTCCTCTGCAGTGCCTCTACTCCATGTGAGTTGAGGTATATGGGAGGGGCAGGTATGGCGGACTAAACAGGTGATGGTGTAGGGATGACCTTGAATGGCTGTCTTTGGTGGAATCAGAGTTGGTTTTGGAGGTTCAGCTGTAAATGAAATAAAAGGACAAGTCAGAGATAAAGAAAAGGGCACATTGTTGTTACATAGAAAACTGGTATAGATTTATGAATTGTTGGAAAGTTGGTGACATACTGATCATTTTAAAGTTGACACAATCCTCAACAAAGGAGATCTTGTCAATTTTGGATGTTTCAGTCCCTGTTGTTACCAATTCAATCCGAAAACAGTAAGGGCCATTGTCATGATCTCTAATTTCAATCATTTCCAATGTGCAGTTGCCTTGGCCCAAATTTCCCAACAACTTTGTGCGGCCGCGAAAGTTTTCCAAGATCTTTGTCTTGTCATCGTGATAGACGCATTGATCTCGGTATGTTGAACGATGCCAGATCCCCCTGAGTCTGGAGTGGGGCAGCTCATCTTGAGCATGGGTAAATGAACAGGGTATCACGGCACAGGATGTAACCAGAGCATCAAGGTTTTTGGCAACAGTGGCCTTCCACTCTCCAGTAAACACACGGCTGCTAATAGCTGAAAGAGAGTAACAGAAGATGCAAAGATACAAATGACTTCTGGTAGTTTAACTGGGATGTATACAGGAAGGAGATTTGAAACAAAGGGACAACTAATCATCTTACCTGCCAAAAGCAGACAGAGCATCATCATCTTTCTGTCGTTCTCCATTCTTCTCTGCCTTGTTACTGGTATAATACGCTGTGTAATGTTTAAATGACAATAATTAAAATTAAGTGAAAATACAAATTACAATTAAGTCGCAAAAGTGAAACATCTTGAAAGAGAATCGGATTTATATCACAAGTATATTGTGTATATACTATATTATTGATATATTGATATAAAATAATCAAAAGTGAAAATATTAATTATATGAATGTGAATTACCAACACTCTACATTTCTAACATTTTCCTATACCTTTTCTGTCAATAGGTAGTTTATTGAATAATATTGCAATACAGTCAATCAATCAATCAATCATGTAAAATAACTTTGATGATCAAATTAAAGCTTTGAGTCTGCACAATATATCATCAAATTAACAACACAGTCTATTAACAGTGAATCAGTAAAATTTAAGTCATGGCCCAATTTAACTCAAGGGCATTCCACATGTCCACATGCATTCAGGTGGTGTACAACTCCATTGTCCTTGTTCAATACACAACCTGTGTGACAGTCAGACCTTTGAGAATGTAATTCTAACGTTATGTTCAGTATAGGCGATATTGTTTTTATACAGCAGATGGACAGTTAATTCAGGGTTTTCTTCACAATATATACCCATAAAATATGATATGATTCTTATGTATTGTTACTCTGAGTACAAAACCAATAGATCGTCAAGCATATAAATCAATGTTTCATTTTACATTGGAACTTTTCTTTCCTTTTCCCTGTCCCCCACAGAGGTGATAAGTGGGGGAAAAAATCTGGTCAAGTTTTATGACACTGAAAATATTCAGAATTTCTACCTGTAGCCTCTCAGAGCACAGTATTACACCAGACACCCAACCCCCATCAGCCAAAAATGATGTTTAACAGATTACATTTACTCTTGTAATATTTACAATGTGATGTTTTCAGAATCCTACCTGATTTTGCTATCCTGGAGTTCAATTCATGAACACATGAACTGTAGAGGCTTCAGACAACACTGCAGGCAAACAAATGCACACTTAAAAAAATCTTTTATTGTGTCACGAGGGAAGAGGAGAAGCTACTGTGGTTTCCTGTACAGGCAGTGGCTCTAAAATCTGTGTGTAGGAGGCAGGGGTTTGTCTCTATCTGCATAATACAGTTATAGACCTCCCTCTTAGTATATACTGGTAGTGTATACTATATACTATACTATATTTTTGTCAAATCTAGAAAAGCACACAGCATCCCATCATTCAGAAGGACGTATTTTTAGTCCGTACAAACAGCTGATCAGCCAGACAGCAGCTTCATCAGGTAAGATTCTGCTAACACTACGTTATACAATAAATGTTGGTTCGGTACATTTTCTTGTATTCTGAATCAGTTAAGCAATTCTGGATATTTGGGTTTGATATATAGGCCCACCATATTTTATTGATCATTGTTGTTTGTTTGACTGATTAGGTTTATTCCTTTAAAGTGTGTGAGACTGATTGGTTAGAATGAATAGAAAAGAGAATGCAGGCAATCCACACAATTCACCTTTCACAAAATCACGTGAAATATTTCAGATGAGGATTTTTAAATAGTTTATGTATCACTGTTAAATATGTGTAGTTTCAGAAGTATGATGCATATGGTAACTTTATGCAATCGTAAAATGTTTATTGTGAAGTTAAAAGTTAATTGCTGGCAACAATTATCCAGTAGTTGCTGTATTTCATACTACAGTAAAATTGCTGTAAAACCAACGACAATAGTTTTTAGCATACTGTAAAATTAAGTACAGTAATATACCGTGCTGGAAATGTTACTGTAACTTATTTTACAGTGCTACAGTATAACCTAAAATATATGAGTGTAATTATTACAATAAAATACTGTTATTTAACAGGTGATGAAAAATCATAAGAGGGACATTTTACACAACACATAACTGCAGAAAAAAGAGAATTTATCATTAAATTTGAACCATAGTCATAATAATACAGTACAATAATAAAACTAGACACCAATAAAGAGAGATAATTGACAGGAAGATGGCCCGCTTTTCATTTGAAGATGGAGGCTTGTGATGTTTTTCGTGGTCGTTAAGTATTATTGTATTTATATCTACAGTAACATACTGTGCACAGCTTTTGCAGCAAAAAACTGTTGAGAATACACTAATATTACTGTGAAAACTATAAAATAAATTCACTGTGTGTTATATTTTGTTTGTTTTGTCACTTAAATGTCCCGCAGTACAATACACCAGTAACAAGGCAGAGAAGTATGGAGAACGACAGAAAGATGATGATGCTCTGTCTGCTTTTGGCAGGTAAGATGATTAGTTGTCCCTTTGTTTCAAATCTCCTTCCTGTATACATCCCAGTTAAACTACCAGAAGTCATTTGTATCTTTGCATCTTCGGTTACTCTCTTTCAGCTATTAGCAGCCCTGTGTTTACTGGAGAGTGGAAGGCCTCTGTTGCCAAAAACCTTGATGCCCTTGTTACATCCTGTGCCGTGATACCCTGTTCATTTACCCATGCTCAAGATGAGCTGCCCCACTCCAGACTCAGGGGGATCTGGCATCGTTCAACAAACCGAGAACAACGCATCTATCATGATGATCAGACGACGATCTTGGAAACCTTTCGCGGCCGCACAAAGTTGTTGGGAAATTTGGGCCAGGGCAACTGCACATTGGAAATAAAGGAAATTAAAGATCATGACAATGGCCCTTACTGTTTTCGGGTTGAATTGGTAACAACAGGGACTGAAACATCCAAAATTGACAAGTTCTCCTTTGTTGAGGATTGTGTCAACTTTAAAATGATCAGTATGTCACCAACTTTCCAACAATTCATAAATCTATACCAGTTTTCTATGTAACAACAATGTGCCCTTTTCTTTATCTCTGACTTGTCCTTTTATTTCATTTACAGCTGAACCTCCAAAACCAACTCTGATTCCACCAAAGACAGCCATTCAAGGTCATCCCTACACCATCACCTGTTTAGTCCGCCATACCTGCCCCTCCCATATACCTCAACTCACATGGAGTAGAGGCACTGCAGAGGAGATCCTTGAGGTTCACAGAGAAATTCATCAAGGTACCTGGGAGGCTCAGTCCACTCTGACTTTCATCCCTGAGGAGAAGGATGACCACACAGGCATCACCTGCACTGCTGGATTTTTTGGAGGGGGGAAATCCACTGAAAAACTTACGCTTTATGTAAAACGTGAGATGTCATTTGTTCATTTATTTAGTAGAAAATGTTTTGTGAACCTTTTAAACTTGTGGTGGTCATATTGAAGGTAATATCGGTCCATGATGACAAAGTTTATTTCTTACTAACTTATTTACCTAATAAGCATGACACTGAAGACATTGATATCAGCTTCAGTGTAGCTCATCATAATATCAACATATTATCTCATACTAACATTACCTGCATTGTTTTGAATATCCATTATTTTAAAGCACTTACTGGATGTTGTCTCAGCTCTTTTTGTGCAATTAAGGATGAATTTCTTATTTATGAATGTTATCAATTTGTAGGTACAGAAAACTATAACCACATCATCATTCCAGCAGTAGTGGGGATAGGCACTGCTATGATCGTTGGAGGCCTCTGTATTTTCATGGTGAAAAAATACAAGTGAGTCATTTCATTTCACTGTTATACACACTAAGAAATCAAAGTACAAGAATGTACCTAAAAGGGTGCTTTGTTGCTCCAGCAGTACCCTAGCAAGGTACGAGGTCTTTGACAATTGCTACATTTTTGTAGCTTTTTGTCTGCAATTTTCACTTCGTCTCAATAGTCATGTTCAAGTACATCGCAGTTTTTATTAGGGTTCTCAAATTCAGATTATCACCTGCCATCTATCCCTTATGTTCAGATTTGAAATTGTTTCAATCTGATTGGAGCTAATTAAACAACTTGAATGTAGCTTTTGAATATTAAGGAGGTGAATGTTCTATCCGTATTTGTGAACTCTAAAATATATTCTGGAAATAAGGTTTTTGAAATTGAACAATTTGAAAGTGGCTATTGAGAATCTCACAAAGTGAAATTCAGGCCACATAAATTCAGAAAGGTGGTTTTCAAAGTCAAACATTTCAGTGCAAAAAATTCAGTGGTATTTAGCAAGATTAAAGTATTCAGTAGCAATAAAATGTCAAAATGTAGCTTTCAATGTCTGATATAATTTAAATTATTATTGGCATTATTTGCTTTGTAACAGTCTCTGCAACACTGTCCCATCTTAGGACAGAGAAATAAGTTTACACATTGGAAATGGATTTGTGACTCACATGATTAAAATGAATATGATTGACAAGTTAAGATGCGTACATAGGTACAGGCACACTAAGTGAAAGTTCTGCTGTTCTGTTCCGCAGTTTTGTAATTAGGATGAGTAATGCAAATACAGAGAAAGAAAAGAATGAGTGTAAATTAACCAGTAGCATGTGGTTAATATTATGCGCAGAATTGCCTTTAACTGCAAAGACATTATATTCCTCTTTGCCAATGCAATGTGATAATGAAATCATCCAAAGCAATGTTGACAGTTTATGAGACTCACTTGTCTTAACGTCTGTTTCATAAAAATGCTTATATCTGCAACCTTCCTTTTCCTTGGAGACTCACTCATAGTCACTGAGTTCTTCTGACTGTGTTGACAAACAAGTACCATACACACAAAATCAACATTATCATGCCTGCCTGTTAAGGATATAAACAGTTTTGGCCCTTTAACTTACCAATACATAGACGTAGACATTGCAACACTGATAGGAGAAACAGTTTTAGTGGGTTAAAAGACAGAGACCTCAGGACAACAGCTAGTGATACGCTTCTAGCCAAGCTCTACAAGTTTTTTTGTCTTATCCCAGACAAACTCTGAAATAATGCAACACAACGTAACATGCTGCCAATATTGTTGTGCAAGTGTTGTTTGAGTAAGACAATGTCTTGTTGCTCACCTCGGACCCACGTCTAATCAATGTATAAAATTAATAAATACAGAAAAACAAGTCCCTGTAGAGAATTGCAAATTTAAATGGCTGGGAAAGTGACGATTGGTCAGCCTGTCACAATGCACTGTAGTTAGTTTGTATCCTCTGGTGTGTGGGAAAATGTATCACTTCGTGGAAATGTGCAGTGCTGGTTCTAATCAAAAGCCCAGTGGGGAAGTCAAAAAAGAGAAAAAAGAGGAAGAGAAAGAAATGGCTGCAATAAAAAAACAAAAACTGCTGTTTAAAGTTCCGTGAAAAAAGTCGTATTTGCAGTAAGGTGGCTTTCGGTGAACACTGATATTACAATACATGAGCCATACACTGCCTTGAGATGATTTAATCCACTGCATCATTGTCTTGTAATTTATGAGTGAATATTTCAACACTTGGTTTATTGAGCTGTAAAGGCAGACCTGCTCCCAGCTCAGCTGAACTACTTATTCAACTTTTGACCAACAGATGTGTGATTTGACATGTCAGCTATGCTTGAAGCTCAAAGTAATTTGAATGGCCAGGATGGGTAACATCAGGTGGATGGGATTTGTGCAGCGAGACGGTGTGGGGGGTCCATGAGTGTCAGTACCCCGGGGCCCCTGGGGGTATTAATCCAGCCTTGGAGTCAAATCAAGAAATCTTAAGGCCCAGTTACTTCCCCCTGAATTTTGTTGCCTGGTTCAGTTATTATTGAATTATTTCATATGTCACAAGCCTGACAAACCAGAAAACATGGTCTCTGCCATTTCATTTCTAGGAACGCAGTGCGGTATGAACCAGTTTGTACCAGTTGAAGTTTGTTAAAAGAACATTTTCGTACCTTTTTCTGTCAGCAATGATTTTGTACCTTTGAAATAAAACAAAGGTCCACATTTACCACCTTAAGTACCATTTCTGTACCTTACCGGGTACTTTTCAGACAAATGTACCTTATTTGGGTACAGAAATGATACCGCTATTTCTCAAACTGAGAGACAGAGCACATCAGACAACTCGACCTCAATTCATTTTTAACACATTAAAGTTTGTGTACAGTATGTGCTTCTTAATTAAAGGTTACTTTTTGTTTTCTCTGCTTAAGGAATCGCATCGCAGAGCTCCAAAGTCAGGATGGCACGTAAGTATAAAAATATTGTAGATCAGATTCAGTTTGTTGTTCATGGATATCTTGTGATTTCAGTTATTTTCTGTCACATTTAGCATGTGGAACCGGCTTTCCAGGATGTCTCGCAGGTAAGAGAAAAATGTCATTTTTTCTTTTTTCATCCTGAAAAGTTGAATAATGTAAGAATAGTGTTATCTTAGTAACTGGTAACTTTAATAACAAATTTTATCTGGGACATTTTCAGGTTTCGTTCTGATGGCCCCAAACCATCTCATACTGATCGAAGGCAAGAAGCATTTTAATCTCTTTATCTCTCTACATGCTGTACAGTAGCCTAATTCTAGTGACTCATTCTACACTGTTCTTACAGCAGCTTTGCACACACCACAGAATTGTGGCCCCACTGTGATTTGCATTTATGTGCAGAAGTGCAATTTTTAGAAAAGTGTTTTTCATTTGTTTTAAGGAAGGAGAAGATCTGTGTTTTTATTTATATGCTCCACCTCATTTGCATAGTTTCTGTTCTCTTTTCTCCCCCGCAGAAGATCTATTTGGAGCAGATTTTCGAGGTAAGACATAAGAAGTTTTGATGCTTGCCTACACTGATAAGTTTCACAAGTTTCTTCAAATTCACGTCACAGGTCAATGACATTTTGGTTTTTACAGTTAATTCAAATTTAGACTTTGGTCTACTACTTGGGCGCACTCACACTAGGGCCAGTTGTTCCGTACCCCGCTGGCCCGCACTCACATTACTCAAACCCAAGTGTACTCAAGCACGGTTGCCTCCGACACATTGCTCAAAAACATATAGACAGTTTACTCTCATAAAACATGCACAGGTGTGTGTTCGCGTGCTGTGCGCCGGTAAAACACAACACAGCCGATCAATTAACACAACGCACTATGATTAAAAAGTGCAAGCTTGTTCTTCTGAGTCATGCCTGTGTAGTATGCAGTACTAGATACTTGTGTAAAAAAGACTCTTGTAGTAAAAGCAGACGTCCTGATTCAACTCTTTACTCGAGTAAAAGTAAGACTTAGTTTAATGACTTAGAAGTCGCCAAATGACTTACTTTAACGAATTTTGTTTATATAATGCAGATTTGTAAAATATTACTTTTATGAGGTCACAGTCACAGACAATTAACTTAGCATTTCATAATTGTGATAGCAACCGTGCAGCAGATGTAATGAAGTCCACGCAGCATGCTGGATGCAAACTAATATTAACTTATTCATTATAGTGTCGATGGACATAAATTGAGTTCTTTTGCCTTAATAATGATAAAATAATACACAAAAAATGGTCGGATTGGGAACCCATACATACATAATGTCTCCACGTTGCATTTAGTGTTGCACTAAATGACCAGGGCTCAGCTAGTGTTGCCTTTTAAAAATCGTCGATTCCCTGGAAAATGGGCTTCTTTTCCCGGGATTTAAAATGTTATTTTAAATAGTTTCGGGAAATATATTAATCCCTAGTGCGCATTCGTGACCAAGTGTACCGTGCTCAAGCACACCTCTTCCAACCGTACCGTGCCAGGGAAGTGTACCGTACTCAAGCACGGTACACTTGCACTCACACTAGCCAAATAATCCGGATTTTAGGGGGCAAACGTGCTTGGGCACGGTACGATTGCCTAGTGTGAGTACGCCCATACATTTCTCTCTCTTTATTTTATATGAATATACAGGAGGTGATTGTTTTGCTTTAATATTTGAATAATTTTGATTACATTATGTCCTAATTTACCTCTTTTGCAGAAGGCCTAAAGCAGACAGGCAGGATTTCGTTCATATGTAAGTGTATTTTTTTTTAAAAGAGGGAAAAAATGAAAAAAAAAAATTTTAAATCTTTTTTTATAATCTTTTTTTTAATAACATAATGACATACATTTTAACTCACAGGCCCAATAATGCATGTTCAAAATCCAGCGCTGACCAGAAAGTGTCCAAGCCTCACTTCCCATCCCCCAAGAGGTATCTGGCTCACTCCTCATGAACCTTAGCAAAATATAGACATCATATATAACAAAAGTTGGGTTTTTCTAATGCCATTCTTTTTCTGTCTTCTCGTTGTTGATGCTGTTATTAATGGACGTCAGTCAACCAAAATCCTACAATTACAAAGAGGTATTAGGAAACTGCCAAGTATTTACAATCATAAATGGCATACAGTACACAGACACTATCAACATATGTGACACTAATCACTTCAATCTCTCACAGGAACTTGATGATGGTGATGATTACATAAACACTGCTGACCTCAACGTCTATGGAAACCTCTGAAAAAAAGACAACTTTCCAAAGAGGGAGGATTTGTACCCACAGCAGCTAATCAACTTAATCATGCTCGCAATGATCATTTAGTGCATTTAGTGTTTACACTTTTGTTGTCTTTCCATTAAGAAAAATGATCTAATTCTGCCACTGTAACCTAATCTTTAAATTAGGGCTGTCAAAGTTAACGCAAATTCATTTTAATTGCGTTATTTTTTTTAAATGCGCGATTAATGCACACACGTTGTGTTTGACCATTGTCCTGATCTGTAGTTTGGAAATAAGTAAGCGATACAGCAGTAACGTTTAGGATAACAAGCAGAAATGGATAAAGATTAGGTTCTTATGAACAGCAATCAGCTCCAAAGCCCTGCCAGATGTTCTATCCACAGGACCAAAGTTATTTGCATTAAGTAGTACTTCGAGTTTCATATACCAGTCGCTGACCAAGCAGCTGATACAGAGAGACCTCCTTCTGCTCAACAAAGGCAGACCACTAGTGTGTGTGTAAGTGTGTGTGTGTGTGTGTGTGTGTGTGTGCGCGGAGCCCTGCCAACAAGTATGCACTTTGCGAACTAGGCACGCACTTCGACATCAGAGTACGCCGGTACGATTTGTTACTTTAAAAGTATGTTAAAAGGTCGACAATGCCCTGTGAGTTTCGCGGGTTGCCCTGTAAGCAAGTGTATGCCAATGGGTTTCTAGCCTATCGAAAAGCAAAAGAAGAAGAGTTCGTCAAAT
This sequence comes from Scomber scombrus, assembly GCF_963691925.1. Lineage (NCBI taxonomy): Eukaryota > Metazoa > Chordata > Actinopteri > Scombriformes > Scombridae > Scomber > Scomber scombrus. Next base: position 14,671,939 of record NC_084976.1, on the reverse strand, counting down.
CATAGCATCATATTCGTCCCCCTTGCTTTCACCTGCCCAGGTCTATAATTTTAGTGAGCACCATTCAGCAGCCCAATTAAAAAAAAGTGAATCCATGTACTTCAAAAGTTTCTGTAAAGTTAGGAGAGATGGCCATGCCTCCGTGTAACCAGACTTCCCCACCATGCGTTCTGTACAGTGTGCAATACTGACATTGACATCAGTTATCAAGGAGCATCAGATAATGAACACGGAATGTTCTATGCATGAAATCCGTAAAGGTCATGATTGAAATGACATTGAAGTGACATCCACGACAGCCTAGCATCACCGCCACACACGTGCACCCACAACTGTTACATTATCCTTAATTTACTATGGTGTTATTTTTGTGCCACTGGGAACCCCCACAAGCACAGACTTTATATTTTAAACAGAAAATATTAATCCGAGCAAACAAAAATGTGTCTTGTCTGTCTCAGCTCTGTCTGTACTCTTGCTTACTCAAATAAGTCTGACTGCACACTCACTAATGCCCCATAGAGAAAAGTTGTTGAATGATGAAAGCACCCGCTGAAATTTCATACATCGTTGAATAGTTTAACTGAATCAGAGACAGTGCATAAGGCTCTCTTCGGGTACAGCTGCAGAGTGAGGCCTTGAAATCCACCGGACCCGGCCCCGGCGTTATGTCCCAACTGGTTTCCAATTTAACTGTTTTCCTTACCGAACAGCTCCAGCTGTGTTGCGCTTCCGTCAGCAGATTCCTCACAAATTCACAAATAAACACAGCATATTACTGGAGATTTTTAAGTCGCAGTTATATACTGTAGTGCTCACTTTCAGAAAAATATTCGCTGCAGTAGATGTGAACTGCGACTTGAAAATCGCATTCATTGGATGAGCCTGCTCCATTCCACATTTTAAGAACAAACAAAGAAAATAATATATTACAATTATATTTTTTAAATATACAACCATGGAAGTTGTAGAATACTGAAATAGGAGTTGATTTAAGTTGCAAAATTGGAAGTGATAAGAAAGAACCGGACCACAAGAATGACCATGATTGAGAAATGCACAGCAGGAAAGCAGTATAAATACATCATGGATTACATTGAATAGACATATAAGTTGTGTAGTTTTCTCAGTATCTTGCGGCATCAGTGTCACCCGCGTACATTGCATGACTGAATATTGACCGGCTCATGACAGTAGAGGGAGGGCCGCACACTCGCTTGCAACGACTGGTCTGCGGAGTATTCATGACTTCACCGGTCTACCGGGAATTGTCCCGTCTCTCCCGATGACCACCCCGCCTTTAGTTCGGGGTATGAACAGGGCACGCCCTCTCTCGCTCTGCACAGCAGCATATTGGGCTTGCAATTAAATCTGTGATATTTAGTGAGAAACATGACAAATGGCTAGTTAAAAAAAACGTATATGGGGGCATGTTTTATGTGTTGTGAATTAAAAAGGGTACAATTAGCCAAAACAAAAATGGCAGGATCTAAATTCATGTAGGCCAGAACAAAGATAACATCCCAGAGGAAAATGTCACTGCTGTGCTTACAACAGTCTTTGTCTTGCAGATATAAAGTAGCTCTCATTTAGGGATTATATAATTCAGATCTAAATGGAGCAAGAGAATTGCATTTTGAGATCTTCAGTTGAATTCTGTGTGTGTGTGTGTGTGTGTGTGTGTGTGTGTGTGTGTGTGTGTGTGTGTGTGTGTGTGTGTGTGTGTGTGTGTGTGTGTGTGTGAGAGAGAGAGAGAGAGAGAGAGAGAGAGAGAGAGAGAGAGAGAGAGAGAGAGAGGTGAATGACTGTAGCTAGACCCCAACTGATATGATGACAGTAGATTTTTCCAGCATGCAGTATTTAATTGTGCTGGATTGTTTCAATAATAATACACATACATTTGCATAATGCCAGCATATGTATCCACTCCCATGTTAATATGAATATTAGAAACGTGAAAAATATCCCTTTTAAAGTACATTTCGAAAAAAATTTAAATTGTGCGATTACTATTATAACTAATACTGTATTTTTATTTGTATAATTCGGAAAATGGTAACATCCAGTCACAACACTACTCAGGCTAAATTAACAAATGGCGTCTGAATCATCTATACAGTATTATAGTTAACTCATGACAATCAAGCGATTAATTGTGATTAAATATTTTAATCGATTGACAGCCCTAGTTTAGATATACAGAAGGTTTTCAAATATCTGCCATTATACTTCTGCTTAACTCTAAGTATGCTGCTGTTCATTTTAGTATATTTGTTGGTTTAGGCATGTTGTCACAAATGTTGGTCCTAAACAAAATGCCACAGTGAAATTGAATTAAATACACAATGTCTTATCAGCTTATTTAATTCAATTTGAATTTAATTCAATTTGAATTAAATAAGCTCAAACCCAGTTTTTTCCTGGATTGTATTACTTTTAGAACCCGCCCTTGTGGCATCCTCCGCCTACATTTTAGGGGAAGTAAGGCTACTTCAAAAGATGCAAAAGGTGCAAGATTAGTGCCATTTGTTACAGGGGTTGGAACTCTTTATATAAAACGCTATATATAAAAACATTTCTTACATTCTACTGCTTTAAGTGGTATTAGTTCATATGCTGAAATGCTGTATTTTAAAGCATTTGGTTAAAAAAAAAGAAAAGTGATGTCATTGCTTCTCCACAGTGACAAAAAGTAACACAGGCTTTATTAGAAATCCCTTCTTGCATATGACAGTTACTGGATACATTAAAGTTTTAAATAAACATTAACAAAATTGCTGTGTGGTTTTAGATGCATCATAATATGGTTTGCTTTAAAGTGCCTTTAAATTGAGTGTTTTTATTACATTTCTTTGATTATAAAAGGGTTAGGGTCAGGGTTATGTTATGTTTGCTGTTATTTGTGATTTATTTGTGATGTAATTTGTTGTTAATATACTTTATTGTTTGTCTGCACATCTTCCTCATTTCTGTCTATATTTACAAGTATTTCAAAATCAGGTTTACCTATTAGAATATGTTTGATTGAATTAAAGATAAAGAAATAAAGAGACTCAACGTGATTTTTTTTTCAGTACGCCGGCATGATTTAGCAGGTAGATGTTTTTTCTTTCACAAAAAACTGGTAGAGCAGTCTATATGTTAGCAAAAATTATGGGCAGGGGCCTTTAAGGTTCTACTTTTCCCAAATCAGTCTATAAAAAGGGACTCTCTATTGTCTAGAAAGTTGGCTTTCAGAGCTTAAGGCGTACTTTGGACTGTGCTTATTTTGTCGTGTTTCCAAAAACAGTCCCAGAGCAGAAACTAGTGTTGAGGGTTTAGTTGTTCCAGCAGGGCCGTTTCTGGACATTTTGGTGTTCTTGTCTGATGCCCCTGAGGTAATCAATCTTTTCAATGGAATATTTCCTAACTATAATTCTAATAATGTATTTTCATATACACTAGTCCATGTTAAGACTTTTTCTAGTTGTAATCAACATCTGTGCTAGGATGTTGTGAACTCCTCCACAGACAGTTCCTGTTATTGCTGTACAGTCTGAACTATGGTGCAAGTATTATCTGTCTGAGACTTTCACACACAGCTGTCTATGATGCAACATATATATTATTATTTTTTTAGATTTTCCCTTCACTATAGAACTTACCCTGCACACTTCAAGCCTGTATTAAAGTTAGTTAGTTATAACTTAGATGTGTTTTAAAGCTGAATTACACCTGCTCGCTCAGTGCTGCTGTCAACTGAAACTATTGATTGCTGTTTTTTATATATTTTGAGCAGAGGTGGGAAGTAACAAAGTATTTGTACTTAAGTACATTTTCCAGGTGTCTGTACTTAACTTGAGTAGTCTATTTTTCTGACGGCTTTTTACTTTTACTCCCTACATTTGAACACAAATATCTGTACTTTTTTACTCCTTACATTGTCAAAAAAGGCTCATTAGGCTACTTGTTTCAACCTCGGTGACATTATAAAAAGAAGACATGACATGCAAATAAGCAATAAAAAAGCGATTTTGTTTTTTGGTGTGTGTAATAATGCAATATTTCAACACTTGGTTTATTGAACTGTAGGCGGACCTGCTCCCAGATCAGCTAAAGTACTTATTCAACTTTTGACCAACAGGTGTGTGATTTGACATGTCAGATTGACTGCAGACGGAGTGTGGGGTCCATAAGTGGCCCACACTCCGTGCCCACACCCCAGGGGCTATTAATCCAGCCTGGCTGACAGCCCTAATATTTATTTATATTCTCTCTGAAATGTGGCTTGCAGCAAAACCAGACTGTGTCCAGTGATTTTTTTTCTGTTCAGGTTGTTAACAAAAGAGGAAAACTATCCTTTTTTGTGTGCTGATAACTTTTTTCATTTTGCTGAGTTATCAAAAGAGATATTGTGTATTATTGATGGTAAAAAAAAATCTTTTTTACTTTTGTACTTAAGTACATTTCAGAGCCAGTACTTTCTTACTTTTACTTGAGTAAAGGAGTTCAATCAGTACTTCTGCTTTTATCAGTCTTTTTTTACACAAATATATGAACTTCTGCTTAAGTACAGAATGTGAGTACTTTTGCCACCTCTGATTTTGAGACTCCTCGGTTCAGAGATTCACATGGTGTGGTTTTGGTGTTTTTAGGAGCAGAAGATACCTCTGGGAAATATTAAAAGGAACCACAGGTGTGTATTCTAAGTATATTTTCTGTCTCTGCGTGTATACTTTCCATGCACAATACTAAGATGGTCATTTTTCATATATTTTAGGTGTTTCATAAGATGCCTGGCCATTTCCTCCTGAACTACTGTATTCTAGGTACTACAGTTTCATAGTGCACTGTTCTTCTATCTAAGTTTTTTTTTATCATACATATAAAAACAGACCTCGTCCTCACATTTTAATTCTCTTTGCATAATGGTCCTCTTGCAGGATTTATTTTCTACAGTGCCAGGGCTTGGACTGTAGAGATGCCAAGCAATATCAAAGGGATGAAAGGTTCCTGCCTTGTCATCCCTTGCAGATATGATTACTATCGTTATCCACCCCGGAGACCAGACCGTGTGGTTTGGTACCAGTATGTGAGCAGAGGATATCCTTTGGTCTATGACAACTGGTATTCATATGATGTCATTCAGATATTTCGAGACAAAACAAGCAGATATACATCTACATATAGCAAAGACTGCAGTCTCCAAATCAACCCATTGGATTGGTCTCACCACAGACAGAAAATCTACCCCTGGGTAGATCCAGAAAATGTTGGGAGTAGTACCTACCGATTCTTTGATACAACCGTAACAATTGAAGTAGTGGGTAAGTTGTTAATGTGAGCTTATAAAAAGTTTAAACATTTAAGTGGATTATTTTAATGTTCATTAATATATGAACATTTTCTTTGTAAAGACAGGGCAGAGAAGCCAGATATTGTGATCTTTGGAGAAATGAAGATGGGAAAGTCTGTGACTGTGCAATGCACTGTTTATCACACCTGTCCATCATATCCGCCAAACCTGAGTGTCAACATCCCAGGACACCACCGTCTTACTCCCAGTTCCCTGTCTGATGGCACATCCAAGATCACCTTGACAGCCACTATGAACATAGAGAGTGATCAGCAAACTGTGGAGTGCCTTGTTCGACACACTGGTGGTCTCACTGCAAAGTCATCTAAAACCTTAAATGCTGAGTGTACGTTGTTACGTATCCTTAACATTACGTATCTTTAATGTTGACCTGAAAATGTTAACCTTTTACCGTTAATATCTCAGGCTCCATTTCACCACTGACTATCAGCAGTACATCCGAAGAATTTCTTGACGGTTACTCCAAAACAATAACCTGCACTGCCTTATACACATGCCCTCAACATTTACCAACTCTTACATGGAACTATGATAGCATGCCAGCCTCGACTGATATCAAAAAAACTGGAAGTGCGCAATGGAAAGCTGTCTCCACATTGACATTCACAGCATCAGCTAATGACCATGGAAGATCTTTGATATGCTATTCACGCTTCACTGGAGGACAGAAACTGGAAGCAAGCATTACACTTCGGGTTAAGAATGAGTACAAATAATTTTTAACAACAGAACTTTATTTACTGCTGGCTCTTCACATAACATATTTATTTATGTTTTCTTAAAGAAAATATGCAGTCCCGCGGTTGGTCTTTCACCACCCCTGGCAGCATCACAGGCATGAGAGGCTCCTGTGTCATCATTCCTTGCAGATTCACTTACAATGACATTCAACCTGCTGATCTCAAAGTTATATGGTATTTGTACCAGAGCAATAAATACCCACCTGTATATGGCCAAACACAGGATGTTATGAATAAGTATCGCGGGAAAACCAGCTTGACTGGATCCGTGAGTACAGGGAATTGTAGTCTTAAGATTGAGAGGTTGGAGATGTCGCACAACCAGGAAAGACTTTATCCATGGGTGGATAAGAACCCGATTACCTCCTACCATACACAGGATTTCACTTTTAATGATAAAACAACTCAACTTATTGTTTCAGGTAAGTATCTGGGTACATTTGCTCCACCCTCTTAATAATTGCCAAAATTTAAAAATGAAGTTATTCAAATACCTATTACTGGTTGATATCTAGACCAAGCCCAGGACCCACAGCTGAGTGTCATTGGTATCCTCAGAGTGGGATAGCAGAGCAGAGTGTCCTGCACTGTGCGCCATACATGTTTATCGGCTATCCCCACCCTGAGTCTAACAGGCATACCCGGAACTGACCACTTCATGGACACTCTGGTATCTGATGAGATTTGGGAGAGGAAAGTGGAGCGAACTTGGACTGTAACAGAGGATAACCAGGATGTGACGTGTAGTGTTAAGTACCAAGGTGGTCAGACAGCCACAAATGAGCTCAAGCTCAATGTCGAATGTGATGCAATGTGGTATTTGCATTCAAATGCTCCTGTCTAGAGTTAAGCATCACTTTTGCATCTCTGCTCAGGTCCATTTGAAGATATCAGGATGGATGAGTGGCAAGGCGAGGCAACAGAGGATGTGGCAAAAAGTGTGATTTGCTCTGTGTCCTACAAGTGCAAGAAAAATACACCAGTCATCGTGTGGAATTACGAAAACATGCAGAATTCACCAAATTCTAAAAGAATCTCCAGCAACACCTTTAAAACTGTGTCGAATCTAACCTTCATTGGCTCTCTAGAGGATGACGGTAAATCTTTGACCTGCACTGCTCGGTTTATGACTGGGGAGACCTCAGCCTCTGCAATCCTTCATATAAAAAGTGAGTTTCTACATGTCATACATTGTGGTCAATTAAAAATGAGAGGAAGATTTTATTGACAACCCATTGTTGTCATTTTTTTGCAGAATATGTGGAAGAAACGGATCCACATGAAAAAAACTGTGGGTTTACATGTCACTTCATTCATTTCGCTACCATGTTATATCTCAAGTGAACTTTTCTTTACAAGCAAACCAATATGGCCTTTTCTCTTTTTACAGTGCTAAGCAATCTGGCTGCTACCGTCCCTTCCAGATTCAAGGCCCTTACACGCTCCTGTGTGGTGATTCCCTGCAGCTTCCAGCACCACGACGATCTGCCTATGACACGTGGGATCTGGTCCAAAAAAGCTGGGGGTGTTGTCTATCATAATGGCCGGAGTAATGTGCTTGACCATTTCAAGGATCGCACCAGAATATTAGGAGACTTGAGCGAGGGAAATTGCACACTTGAGATTGATGACATCAAGCCCTTTGACAATGGGCCCTTCTGTTTCCATGCAGAGAGACAAAACGACAAATACAAATTCAGCAACAGCTGTGTTTTTATTATTATGAAAGGTCTAGAGTCAATACTAACTATTTAGTGGTGAAGTATGTCAAGCCATCTGTTTGCGTTCTAATGTGGAACAAAAGTACTCTTCTTTGTGTTTAATTTGCTCAGCTTCCCCAGAAAAGCCAGTGATAACCCCAGTCCCAGCAGAAGTCGATGCTGGCTCAACAGTCTCTGTCTCGTGTTCTGTGACGCACACGTGTCCCTCACATCCTCCAGTGTTTTCATGGAGTGTCCCTCACTTCACCAGTAAGATCACACACACTGAGACAACACAAGGCATCTGGGAGACAACTTCCACCATCACTTTCATGGCTGCTGGAGGAGACGGAGTCCAAAGCCTAAACTGTACTGCCACTTCCTGGCGCGGCAAGCAACAAGCCAGCACAGTCAAACTGAACGTGAAGGGTTAGAGTACAAAATTCATCATGTTGCAATATTATCATATATTGAGCTGTGTTATTTCCTTAATACATTTGCATGACACTCAAATGTTACTTCATCACCAGGATCCCTGACGTACCAGTTGAAAAGAACTCTCCAAGTAGTTATCCCAGTCTCAATTCTAGTTTTGATTATAATCACCTTAGCTGCAGTGTTTGGAGTGGTCATCTATAGGAAAAGGTAGGGTCAATTCAGAATGTGCTGATACATTGATATCAATGCTACTGATGCTGGTATTTATTTATTTAAGAATGCAAAGGTCAACATTAGTATATATAATTAGTATAGTGGCTCTAGAGGGAAAACATGACAGATTTTATGGTATTTTTTGTAACCAACAGGAGGCATACTAATGACTCTCTAACACCACCACCTCGGCCTGAGAAAAGGTATGTAGTTAAAGGATAGGTTCACAGTTTTTCAGGTTTGTTCTAAAACAATAGTCAGGTATCCAAATGAAACGTAATTGTGACTGAACCCTCAAGTTCTGTATTTCCACCAAAAAGTATATTAAATTTCTGTTTCTGGCATTTAAACATTCACAGGAGATCGCTATGGGGTAGATTATCCAGGTAAGCTTGTTTAATAACTGCCTTTAGTTGGTCCCATATCATGCCAGATAAAAATAATGATTAACTGTAATCTATGTACAGCTATTCTTCAACAGTAACTTTATTTACAAAGTAACCTAATATGGTAAACCTATATCCTACTAGTAAATAGTAACACTTTTGCTATCCATACAGGAGGTCCATTTGGAGCAGATTTTCCCGGTAAGAACACCTAAGAGTAAACATTTGCTTTTAATCCATAATGGAATTGCATCATGTTTACATTTCTACCCTCTTCAGTAGAGTGGATGATGATCACGTTGGTTGGCACGCTGAGAGAAAACCCAGGTAGGTGTTCTCAAATGCTGGTTTTAGTTTCTACTGCTCTCACTGCAGTGCCCATCTGTTTTAAATGGAATTAAACTCTTCAGCTTTCTGTTTATTGCAATTACTGCAAGAAATCTTAAATATAAATTAAAAATATCAAACTAAATAGCTAACATATTAATTAGCCATGCAGACAACAAGGCAAACCCGGTATTTGCTATTTATATGTGTTAATCAATACAGGTTGATTAAATCAACTAATATTGTTCATGATTTCCTACTAGAAACAACATCACCACTAAAAATTGTGACACTCCAATCGCTAAGCAACGTTTTCCATCCCCAAAGAAGTGAGTTTTACAACACTTCTGTTTCTTTCCATTCTAAATACCTTAGCATTGTTCTCTATATTGTTATATGTTAATTATGCTTCCTCCTATATTTTTGTTTCGTGTAGTAATCGGAGACCTCCTCGCCCCGTCAAGCCTGAAGATAACTGTGCAGTGGTAAGTGGAAATGCTCAAATCACACGTACAGTATGTACATGTACAGAGAACAGTTATAGATTTGAATTAATTTCAATTTTCTTCTAATTTATTGCAGGATTACAATGTGTATGGCAATATTTGAGTTCTTCATGATACCTTCTGCTCCACGACAATGATGTTGTTATTATTTTACATTTATATATACACAGTACACAGTGGTATGTGTGTGTGTGTGTGTGTGTGTGTGTGTGTGTGTGTGTGTGTGTGTGTGTGTGTGTGTGTGTGTGTGTGTGTGTGTGTGTGTGTGTGTGTGTGTGTGTGTGTGTGTGTATGTGTGTGTGTATTCATTCAGCTAAAATATATTTGCATATATAATCAGCTATCAACTTAATGTTGTGCATCTGTTCAATAAACAATAATGCCTGATTTTGCCTCCATTGATTGGTTTATCAATATGTAGCCCAGTGGTCTGAGCATTCATTATAAAAACAAAGTCATAATTTTGCCCAGTTGGTAAAGGCTTGGTCATATCAGCATTTAAACCTGTGAAAACCACTTAACTGAATCTCCTCATTAAGTGAATCCACTCGTAAATATATGTAAACTGAAATTTGACACTTTGACCAATGACAATCTGTTTTGAAAGTACTGACCTTTGAGGGACTGCAGAGCCAGACACGGCACGAAGGGGTTAAATTAACTTTAAAATAACTCTATTGAATGACAGATGAAATAGAAAGAACCCCAAGAGCTTTTGTGACCATGTCAGCATATTCCCAGCTACTTTACCAACTAGCCATGCAAGTATACTCTACGTCAAAAGAAGGTTTAACTTTATGCAATAGTTGTTATACTGTTATACCAAGCTATGGCTGTAAGCTATGTGTGAATGTACTGTATCACAAAGACGAACCTGTATTGACTGCCTGTTATGAACAAACTTGTCCACTTGATGGGGGTAGACTGTTGGTATTTAGAACCCATCAGTCATCTCATTTGACCAAATCACTATTTGTGGTTAAAAATCAAAAATTTGTATTATATTTTGAAGGCTAATCAACAAAAAATGTTGACGCACACATCTGAAGGCTTTTACAAAGGCAAACCATCAGAGTGTTTGAGTGTTATTTGTGTTATGTTTCTGCCTCTACAACAGCCACAGCCTTTCTAATTCTTGCTTGTGGGCAGAAGTTTTTCATCACTGGATGTTGGTTCACTTAATAGTCACTCAAAGTAGCTTAGCTTTACCTCGCACACAATGGCAAAAGCCCCAAAATAGTACAAATTGTCTGATCTTGTGATTCACACTGATACGTTAATGTAAATATAATTTGGGATCTTATCATTGGTGGAGAAGCAGTTTGCTCATCATGAATTTTATGCTAATAACCTTCATTCTACCAACTTTGTATCCTGGTTATATGACACAAAATCTAGAAGTAAATTTTACATTTTAAACCTACGAATGAGACTGAGAAAAGATTCAGAAAAATGAAGACAAAAACATACTTGAGCAGAATTTAGACATTTATTCATTTCCAATGATATAAAATTTGTAAGGTTGATAACAGCACTCAAAAACACCAAAATAATTACTATTATCTTTGTAGGCATTATGCAAAAAAGGAATCAGCCTGTAGGAAACTGTATACACCAAATGGTATTGTCATATTTTACTTTCTCGTTCATTGTCTGAAAGGATAAGGAAAGGACTGAGTGCTAAGAGGCCATGTGAAGATGATTAGGAAAACTGAAGTGTTAAGAGAACACAACCAAAGTAACCAGTGCAGTCAATAGGAGCAGAAGGCCAGCACTTATGCTGGTGGCGTTGCCAGTTTTGTCGGGGGTCTTGGAGTTGCTGGCTTTGCGGGGGATGTTTGGACCGTTGCAGAAATCGCCCTGACAGCATTTAATATCTGCTCCAACAGCCCCCATCATTTGTGCAGCTGCTGTATCAGAGCAGACAAGCTTGGACGCACAGCCCTTCACGGTAGTCTTTTCGTCTCCTGCCATCACTGAGAGAATGTTAACATACTTTTTGTGAGTGAGATTCAAGTTGAAATGAAAATAAGAATCACAAAACATTCCTCTGAGCAGAAGAAATACATGGAACAGAGGTAGTTACTTAAAGCTGTTGGCCAGTTACCTGATGTTGAGATACAGTATTCCTCATTCCCTTCACAGTTTAGGGTTGCAGTGCACATTTGTCCATTGCAGTAATAGCACTTTTTACCATTGGGACTGGGTTTACTGGGCTCTGTAACATAGAAGATACATTATTCAAAATGCTGCTAGAGAGTTTTTGTCCACTTTTTTATAGTCGCCTGTAAGTGTAAACAAAAGCGTATTAAGTGAGATATATAAAATGTAGAGAAATTTGTCATTTGTCTGTTAATTGTCTAATTATAATTTGGTGATTTTTCACATTATGTGATCATGAGATCATGATTGGCCCATAAACAATATAAAAAAAGACCTGGACGTGAAGATAAATACACCCCATCTCCCTCTAACTCTTTCTTTCTTTCTCGCTCTCTCTCTCTCTCTCTCGCTCTCTCTCTCTCTCTCTCTCTCTCTCTCTCTCTCTCTCTCTCTCTCTCGCTCGCTCTCTCTCTCGCTCTCTCTCTCTCTCTCGCTCTCTCTCTCTCTCTCTCTCTCTCTCTCTCTCTCTCTCTCTCTCTCTCTCTCTCTCTCTCTCTCTCTCTCTCTCTCTCCCCCTCTCTCTCTCACACACACACACACAAACACATCTGCGCACATAAAATGCTCCACTGTAGCAGTTGGGGGTAACATGCCCTTGGGCTACTCTATAACAGATGGTGATGGAAGGAAAAGTAATTTTCTTCATCATGTCTTGGAATTCACGGATTGTTTCTCGAAAAATGTCTACTCCAAACCTTTAGTCTCAGTTTTGAATACGTAGGACTCACCGCATCAGTCCACAATACCTATGTTCATAACGTCAAAATAAACATAAGCAAATCTGAATCTGAATTGTATGTTTTAGCCTGTTACAACACTTTTTTTAAAATTTCATTTCAAACGTGACAAGTTCAATAATTTATTGAAATTTTCCATTTACCAGTTTTTGTTCAGGAAGCTGAATGCCAATTTTCAATTAATACAGGACTCAGTACAAAGAAATTATTAAATATCAATAGACAACATAAGTAAGTTACCATCAGCTTGCTTGTTGCAGAGATCGGTAGTGCAACACTTATTGGAAATAATGTTTCTGGCCGTTCCGAAGTTGACTGACAAATCAAAACACTGCTGAGCGGGGACACAACTTTTCATTGTGACATCTGACACTTTAGAACCACCTGCAACAAAAAAACAGCAATTAATGTAGACTGAGCGAGTGCAAATCAGTTTTACAATACTTGCAGAAATAACAATGTAAATTACAACGCCATACCTGCATAAGTAGTCATTCGCATTGCACCACACTGCAAGGGGCATTCTGCTGTTGTCTCCGTGCAGGTTCCTGAGGGTCCCGGTTGACAATCATAACACTTCAAGGTGTATGCTAATAAAACACAAACTCAGACAAGTTAAAAAAAAAAAAAAAATTTAAAAAAACCTTCTATCAATTCTTCTCATTTACAAAGAGTAGACAAAATAATTCTATTGCATTAATTCTCAAGTAACACTTTTTTTTATTTATTTTTTTATCAGTAATAGAATTGAAAAGGGGCCAAATCATCTGTTCACAAGCTGTTGGTGAGGAGAAACACAGAGAAAAGCAGTCACCAACAGCAAAATAACATGTTTGTTTTGGAAATTGCTATTTATGACCCATGTCTATAGCAATACATTTTTACAAGCAAATTTGGCATCTCAAAATTACATGAAGATTAACAAGAGTACAAAACAAAAACTTGCCTTTAGGGAGGAGCACAATCCCAAAGATCAGTACAAGGAGATTCATTTTGTGATGGATGCAAATGACTTTTAGTTGCAGCTACTTGTTACGGCTTTAAGTAGTATCTCTGAGAAGGAGTGGACTGTATCCTGGGACCACTCCTTCATTCCTCATCTCCAATAGTGACAAGATGTGACTAAAAAAGCCTTTTACATTTATATTTCTTTGGAAATGTATGTGTTTTAGTTCATTTATTTAAGTTTTTGTATGTTGTGTTGATTTTTCTAAAGAGCTGCAACCCATATAAAATCTATGCTATAACAGAGACAGACAGATAGAAAAGTATAGATACAAACACTGGCACATACTTTGCAGATAGACTGAATGCAGAACTAATAAAATGCAAACATTGACAATACATTTTACCTCTACATTTTACCTCTGCATTTTACTTCTTTTCCATGCTGAACAGCAGGATCAACCCAGTGTAATTAGCTTCATACACTTCCCATCAGCCTTCTGGTTGCCTGCACGCAAAGCTATTAAGCAACGATCACTGCCAACACCTTTTGTACCTTGCACGCATACCTAGATGTGCGCAAAACCCGGTAAAACAAAGAATTATTTCCTCCTGAACATGTATTAGTATTACTTCGGGTTGCTCAACTCATTAACACTCTTCTGAATCATCTAATCAATCAAGCTTATTACCAATATAAGAGCATTTTCAAAATAATTTTATCAGTCAAGTGCACAATTGCAGGTACTGACAGTTTGCAACAAAGAGGAGAGAAACCATGAAAAAAAAGAAATACAGATGCTTCTTGCCCAAACAGCCTCTACATTACACAAAAATATAACTAAAACTACTTCCACTTTTACTTCTCTACATTGACTAAACAAGGACACTTAACCTAACATAGGCCACATAGCCTCAAACCACTCAAATATGTAGGTGGGACAAAGTGAGCATGCTCAGACAATTTAAAGGTTAGGTTCTCAAGTTTTAAAGCCTGTACTAAAACAACAGTCAGGTGCCCAAATTGATATCAACACGTTTTTTGACACGTTTGTTTTCTTCTTTCCTGTTCATACTGGACAAAATCCACAGCACTCCTTCCAATTAAAACATTTATTTAACTATTTATTTAAAGAACATATCTTTCAAAGTTACTGTTTTTCAGTGCCTCCTTTTTCTTACAATCCTCACGCTGCAGCTGAACATATAAACACTGTCTGTCAGGTACAAAGAGGGAGTTTTGTATCAAAAGGACTGTGGAAAACTGTGGAACATTTTATTTGACTAACTCAGATGGTTGATGTCTCATATTAGCAAGCAAGCACAAAAACTTTTATTTACATAGTGCATTTCCCTCCAGGTGAAAAAACAATGTGCTCCACAGAGCGTGACCTACCATAGATGTTGCAGCCAAAAAAACTATGTGGATATTATACAAGATAAAACATGATATATGAGTAAATACAATTAAAACAAATACATGAATAATACACGTGATTATGTCTTTCTTGGTCTAATCAGCTGCAACTCCTGGTTGAGCTTAGTCTCATTTTGATCATGGTCTCCAATTGGTTGTTGTGAGGGTTTTTTCATAAGGTATGTACCTAAAGTAAGTATAAATGCTGCTTTTGAACACAGGTCTAAAATGGGAAGTTAATGTCAACAACACAATTAATGCAACATGGGGTAAAGATGTGACTGTACAGTGTACTTTTAAGTATCCAAAAGCATACCAAAAGGAACATTTTCAGCTTTACTGGAAATTGCCTCAGAGAAGTAAATTTGATACCAACGACGAAATTAAATGAATTCCTTTTTTAACCAAATGAAAATGTTGTGGTTGAGAAGTACAAAGGAAGGACCAAGTTCGTCGGAAACAATAATAATGGTGACTGCTCCCTCAAGATCCTCGACATCACGGCTAATCAGCAAAAAAATGATTTGAGAATTATCACAAAAGGAGAGAATTATAGTTTCCAACGACACCCTATCTCCATTGTTTTGTCTGGTAAGAGTTTTTATTAGGGCCCGAGCGGCGACTGCAAGTCGCCTGGCGAAAGCCCTATTGAAATTGTAATGTTTATTATTATTATTATTATTATTAGGGCCCGAGCGGCGACTGCAAGTCGCCTGGCGAAAGCCCTATTGAAATTGTAATGTTTATTATTATTATTATTATTATTATTCTTCCGACATTTCGTGCCCCAATTTCGCCCCTTTCCCAAATGCGAAAATGCTTATACTTTTGCACGGACGTCCGGCCTCATCCGAAATTCGAATGGCGGAATAGCGCCCCCTACAAAGTCCAAAAATGCCCATAGGGAATTTTGCTAACTTTGTCCTATACTCACAAAATTCGGTACACATATGTATTATACCCACATATGCAAAAAAGCCTCTTGACCTCATGACCTCAACCCAACAGGAAGTCGGCCATTTTGGTTTTGATTTTTCCCGCCTAAAATTAACTCCTCCCACAGCGTTCGCCCGATCAAGTTCAAATTAGGTACGCAACATCTCCAGACCTAGCTGAGCTTAAGTTGTGCTCTGCGCATCCGTAGGTCAAAGGGCGTGTCTGCCAGGGCTCAACTAACTTTGGCGTGCTAGCCATGTACATACGAGTGGATCTCACGCCCAAATACTTCATCCAATCAGCTTCAAACTTGCTGGACATGATGATGGCTCCGCCCTGAACGTCCCGATATATTAACTTCCCACGTAACTCATAGCGCCCCCCGGTGGTAACAGGAAGTGAACTTATATTCATGAAAAATACATAGTTGACCCCATCAATTTCATTCCACTTCTAAAACATGCAGAACCAGTTGGTGAAGCTACATTATGAACACTGTGAAGCTACGAGTAATGGCGTCCCTGTGGGGGCGTGGCTACCATCAATTCCTTGCCATGAAAATACATTTGGCTTTTTGATGGCTTTATTGAACACGTATCATCATGAACATTGATACACAGGTCCAGGGTGGAGACCTCTTCCATCTGATAGGGGTGTCGCTCATGTCGCCCCCTAGTGGAAACAGGAAGTGCCATTTTTTGCATCAACATTGTCCGATTTCCACGAAACTTCACATGTGTGATGAGGGACTGACCCTGAACACACCTGCATGCATCCCATTACTGCCCCCTGGTGGATGAACCATCAACTGCTCATAACTCCCTCATGCTTTGTCCCATTTCCACGAAACTTCACATGTGTGATGAGGGACTGACCCTGAACACACCTGCATGCATCCCATTACTGCCCCCTGGTGGATGAACCATCAACTGCTCATAACTCCCTCATGCTTTGTCCCATTTCCACGAAACTTCACATGTGTGATGAGGGACTGACCCTGAACACACCTGCACGCATCCCATTACTTCCCCCTGGTGGATGAACCATCAAATGCTCATAACTCCCTCTTGCTTTGTCCGATTCACTCCAAACTTCACATGAGTGATGAGGGGCCGCCCCTGAACGCACCAGACCACACCAGACCATATGTGTAACTACCTGTGACTGCCCCCTACTGGATGAACGAAACATTGCATTTTTGGCCTCCTTCCAGGTTTTTTCTCACTTTCTGCTTCACGCCACAGCCCCGCCATGCCTCAGGCCCCGCGGTGGCATGGGTGAGCGAGGGCCCGCCATCGCCGCTTGCAGCTTTAATTATTATTATTATTCTTCCGACATTTCGTGCCCCAATTTCGCCCCAAATTTTCCCAAATGCGAAAATGCTTATACTTTTGCACGGACGTCCGGCCTCATCCGAAATTCGATATTTTCGGGTGGTCGCACATGGTCAACGCAGAATGGCGGAATAGCGCCCCCTACAAAGTCCAAAAATGCCTGCTTGCGGCTTTAATTTTAGTTGTGATTTTAAAGTACTTTTTCATGTAAAGGGAAATGCAACCACTATATATATCTCTCTCTCTTGGACAGGTGTTACACCAGTCCGTATTAACCTAGGTGGTGTGTTTCTGTATCCAATAGTTGCAAAGAAAATGTGTAGCAGGTTAATATATATAATCATAATGAAAGCTGTCCCAAACTACTTCATGGTTTGCAGATACTACAAGTCCCCCAATGACCACTCCTTAAGAACAAAACTGTAAGTTTGATTTTTGCAAAGGTGGTTTTAAACCTAAAAATCTGAAATTCTGTTTTCTTTATTAAAAAGATCACTGTTCACAACACTCTTTATCTTCTTGACAGAGTCTACAACTGAGCCGTCCTCAGCACCAGTATATCACGCCCTCTGTGTACCACTCATTGCATTTCTGATTATTATTTCTGTCACTGGAATTGTTTTCCAGAGAGCAACTTCCCTTTAAGATCAATCAGCATTTTCCATTGGGAAATAAGGACACTTAAACAGCTCAAACTACTTCACAATGTACGTGGAACAAAATGAGCATGCGCAGACAAGTTAAAGGTTAGGTTCTCAAGTCTGTCCTAAAACAACAGTCAGGTGCGCAAATGAACCAACACATTTTTTCCACTGTAATCATTCTTACTGTTCATACTGGCCTTAGAAGATCCCCTCAAAATGCAGTTACAATGGGACAAAATGCATAGCACTCCTTCCATTCAAAAATGTATTTTAGTTTATTTAAAAGCGAATATGAAGCTGCTACTATCCAAATTAGTCAAATCAAGTACATATCTTTCAAATTTACAGTGTTTTAGTGCTAAATTCCCCCCTTTTTCTTTTTCTTACAATCCTTACACTTCAGCTGAACAGGTAAACACTGTCTGTCAGGTACAGAGAGTGATTTTTGTATCAAACCCTAACTTTGGAAGAAATCCACTTTATTTGACTATCTTAGATGGATGAAGCCTCATAATAGCAAGCAACAAAAACTTTATTTATATAGTGCATTTCACTCCAGATGGAAACACAATGTGCTTCAAAGAGCGTGACCTACTTGCAGCCAAAAAAACTATGCAGATAATGTAGGTAAAACATTAGACCAGTGGCGGCCGGTCAATGCGGGGCGCTGGGGCGCCGCCCCCATCAAATATCTGGCCAAAATCTACTTAAACATATTAAACATAAATGAATTAGATAATGCTAAATAATTATGAAATAAATGGTATTAGTTAGCAAGATGGTCCTGTTAGCCTCTAAGCACCTGTCATCATTCATTATAAATCGATTCCAAATGGTATTTTATTAATTTCTATATGTACTTCCTGTATGCGGGGCGCCGGACTAATGGAAGTCAATGCAAGCCCTCAAACTTTTGACAAGCATGTGACCTGATGCTGCTCTCTCATTGGCCTGCGTCACGTTTCCCACGGGGCGCAGCTCAGTGCGCCCCGGACACGCCCACTTTTATTGGCAGCGAATTGTTGTTGTTTCATGTTTTTTAATCTACTGTGATTGGACAGTTCCGGCTGTCATTCACGCCTTCCCGTCAGCTGCTGTCACCCAAACTCCTGCTGACGGTAGGTTCAGGAGATGACGTTAAAGTGGAGCCGCTGAAATTAAAGAAGATTATTTTGTAATTTCTCTACAAAAACCTAATTTCACAAGACTTTAACTAGAAGAGAGAAAGAGGATAAAGCAGCAGCAGGTGATGGAGGAGCTGAGAGTATCTCCTGCTGCTGTTATGATAAACGGAGCTGGCTAGCTGGATGCAGTGTGAGTTATTCCTTTTATTGCTTTATCTGTTTGCTGTTTCAAAGTGTCAGCACCGAAACGTTGTGGACAACGACAGGGGAACGAGACCTAAAACATCTCTCTGAAAAAAATCAAACAGAAAGCTGCAGCCATCGAGACAATAGCATGGAGCTAAGTTGTTTTTAGCAGACTTAGCATTGCTGAGCTCTTTCTGCAGCTGTTTCACCACATCTGGCCACATGTAGACCTCTGCTATGCCAAGCTCCAGAAGAGGAACATAGATTCAGTCAGTGGCTGCATCCAGCAGCTCCAACAGGACATATAAAAGATCAGGTAGTAGCTGCATTGCTGTTATTAATATTGTAAAGTGTTAAAAAATACTTTATAAAAGACATAACTATGAAGTGTAAAAAACTAAAATGCATAAATGCAGGATAAGAAATGAGGGAAGTATTTTTGACTATTACAGTTGATTTGGGTACATTTCATTATTAAAATAAGTTAAATAAATTATGCCTAATCACAGCAGTGTATAGTGCTTAATGCGCCATCTATTGTCATGTTTAGGTATTGCAACAACTAACAGATTACAGTGAAATCAGGACTGAAGACACAATAACTAAAATATAGGTGGTGTCTCTTTTTAAGCATAGTACCTTATTGGTAACTCTGCTTTAACTGCTGGTATCTTTAAGTGATGTGAGTGAAATGGGCATTTTATCATGTCTGGTTATAATTTTTTATTCCTCTCTCTGTGGGTCAGAGATACCATACTGGGACAAACCAGGGGACATTAAAGTGTGTTGTGTTGTTTTTAGATTAGTTTTTCTTTCTTATTTATATTTTTTTGCTGCGGTATGAAGTGGTGCTACGGCTTATTTGACACTAACCCTAGGACCACCAACCATCAAACTGCGCCCCCCCAAACATTTTTGTCACCAGCCGCCACTGCATTAGACATAGGTAAACACAATTAAAACAAACACATAACTAATACATTTCACTTAAAAATCATTAAGAAAGTAAGAATAAATCAATAAAATAATTGATTCTGGTTCACTCCTGGGATACATCAATTTTTGCACAGGAATGTTACAACATGGAAGACAACAAAGGTGTTTCCCACTCAACTGTTGATTAATGGTGATGTGAGGGCTCTACTCAGAGTGTGGGATGCAACCTTCAGGTCAGGAAACAAACAAACCTACAGTAAAGCATGAAGGAAACTCCACACAGGCATCAAGGATGCAAATACAAACAGCGCATTGAAAATCAATTTGATAACAACAACCCCTGCATTATGGCAATAAGGCACTGACCAACTTCAAAACTAACAATCTGCTGCAAAATGATCACGCCATACTGCTTGATATCCTGAGCTTTGACGCTCAAAGGGAGGAGGTTGCTCAACCCATCAACACCTATAGCAATGAAGTGCTTTGAGAAACGTGTGCACTCACACATGAAAACCATCATCCCACCTGATCTGTACAAGCACCAGTTTGCCTATCGTGCAAACTGCTTCACAGAGGATGTGATCACAACAGCCATCCACATTGAGACATGTAGAGAAACTAAACAGATATATGAGGATGTTACTTATTCGTCTTTATGCTCATGGGTCATGGACTTCCTTACAAACGGGCCACAGCAAATCAGAGTTGTAAAGCACAGCTCAACCACCCTCATCTTAAGTACAGACATATACATATGTCTTTATCGCTTATCCTTGTGAGGGTCGCAGGGTCACTGGAACCAATCTAAGCTGACAATGGGCTAGAGGCAGGGTACACCCTGGACCGGTTGCCAGTCCGATTACAGGGCTAACATATATAGAGCCAGACTACCATTCACACTTATATTCACAACTTGGGTAATTTAGTCACCAATCCTGCATGTTTTGGTCTGTGGGTGGAGGCTGGAGAACCTGGGGACGACCCACACAAGCTTAGAGTTTGACTTCACTTTCAAATACTAGCAAGTAATGCTGGCTGAAAATAGACAAATTAATCATAAGGGGTTCGCAGAACTATTATGACAATTGTATGCTTAACCTTATCCCTAATACCAACCGTATTTGTTCGTCCCTCTTGGCAATCCAATCTAGCATTTACCAATGTTAAGTGCCAATTCGTTTCCGACTTACTTCCGAATACATACTGGACCTGTCCTGGGACACACTGTGTCCAGAAAGTACTAGTAGTTATACAACAGTTAAGACTTGTTTATTGCCTGTTAAGAATTGTTTTGCATTTTGATTGATTTTCTCCAGGTCGTTTTTTATTTTGATACAGATATGAGCCAGTATTTTTATTCAATTAATGTAAAAATCGTACACATATAGCATCAACACAATTATCACTGCAAGTAAATTTAAAAAAATTAATTGATGTAATGAAATATTAAGCATACAGCATTATATTTTTGGGAAGGTTATAATGAAGCATACAAGTATTTACCACCACTTTTACTACATCTTTTTAATGTCATGCATTTAAGTGGCTTGAGAGGTGGGCAACACCCAGTACTAGAAAACTCAAAATTATTAATACATTTAGGAGTCCTTAGACGTCTCAAACACTTTAACTTTACCAGCAGCACTAATGAATGCCAGTCAGTGTACACAATGTAGTGGTATACAAAATATTTTCCCACAAATATATTACTCCGTTTTTACACTCCATCCCGAAGATTGAGCAGCATGGGTCACAGCATGCTCAAAAAAACACATTGTAAAGTCATGCAAATATGAATTTTCAACCTGTCTGAATGCTATATTGTCTACCTACAACTGAATACACATGATTCATAAAGTTGCATTTCTTTATTATTCAAGTCGTGTCACCAGAATTGTAGTCACCAGGAACATACTGTATTATGTACTGTATGAATAGTCCAGTGTATCAGAGACAATATGCAAATTCATTCAGAATTTGGAGAATAGTCACCTTTAGGCTTGCTGCACTGGTTTACTGAGGATTTTTAAGGTCATAGTAGTGTCTATATTTGACATCTGTCCCTTTTTAGATATCATTTCCTGTCTTTATTTATCTCAAACCCAAAACCTAATCATTGTATACAGTTTTTATTTATTGTAGGCTATTTAAAACAGACAGTGTGTGGTGAAATACATAGGCCTATGTATATGTGTAAAAGCTACCCAACAGCAAATTTTAAAATCAAATTGTGAAAATATGATAGTCAGTAGTCTTCTTCTTTCATATCATTTTGGGTATGAATGTATGTATAGATACTACTGTACATGCATTAACTGTTTTGAAAGAATTATCCTCTATAATACCTGCTTAATCCTCTCAAACATTGATCATCATCTAAATCAACATTGAATAAAGTGCTCTATATGACATTAACTGACATGTGAGTCATCAAATAGCAAGTTCAGACAAAAAAACACAAAGTATGCAGTTAGAAAAGCTCTTCAGTGTAGCTAAAGTTTAATTGACATTAACCTTCAAGTTTATCCGGTGCTTCTGCTCTACATTACAGTTTGGGTAGCTTGACTGCTGATGCATTCCCATTGTGTGTCGTTTGTCCACAATTAGTGTAATTAATACCATAAAAGTTAACGTTCTGCTTTAGGCATACTCAGATTTTTAGAAGGAAGACACAAACATCTATCATGATCTATATTAAAGACCACATAGAGGGTGTGAAAATCAAGATTTGTTTTTAAGAATGATTGGTCCATCTAACCATCCATAAGGCCTATGTTAATGTATATGTTGTGAAATAAATATTGTTAACATTTAAAACTCAGGTAAATGAATATTGTTAATATTCATTTACCTACTTTTTGTGGACTGCTCATTGTAGAGAAATACACTGATACAGACAACCGCCTCAGTGTGTGCCTCTATAACACCACTGTCGACACCATGCATCAATGACACAACCGCCCTGTAACAAAAATCCCAGGGTAAACACTGTCAATCATCATTATTAAATTCAGCATGTGAGGAGTGAGTGGGGAGTGTTGCCTTTCATGCTCTGGAGACAAGTCCCGTTACCTAGGACCCAAGCTAATGCTACCTTACTGGGAACACAGAGATATGTGCAGTACCATTTGAATGTTTGGCAGCACTTAATGGGAAACTTTTTGATTGGCACTGTAGGTATGTCATCCCTTGTTTGAGCCGTGGAAAAAAGCATGGGAACCCTCCAGGCCCTAAGAATTAGTCTTAAAAGCCTAACAATTGAATCTCCACATGTTTGACTTTGCCCTGGTTTTTGTTTTCCTCTTACACCTCCTTGTGCCAAGTTTTCAGCTGTCTACTAGTTGTCAAGCAGTAACAACATCTCTGTAGAAACAATGAGATTTAACCAGGCAAGAAACTGTAGAGGAGGAGAATATATGTATATGGCAATGAGAAAACAGGAAGAAGAAGGATAAGAGAGACACAAAAATGACAAGGGGAAAAGACAAGATTATTTTTTATGAGGTACAACCAGGACAGCAGTATTAGAAAGAGGAAGAAAGATGTAGCGAAAGACGGACAATGAAATATAGAGGAGGAACTAGAAAACACTTGGTTTATTTTAAGGAACAGTGGTTGACATTGTAGAGAATCACAGACACAGATTAACACTAACGCTTTCTATTTTTTATGAACTACAACAAAAAAACCACACACCAACATCATTTGCAGCATAACCTGTTGAATTATAGCAACTCATATTCCAGTAGAGGGTAACATGAAATCTACAAACAAAAATATGTTGTATATGTATATATTGATATGATTCAAAATCTGGTGTGTGTGTGTGTGTGTGTGTTCTGTTGGCACCTATTAAACATCACACAGCCAAAGGTAACATTCTCTCCAAGCTAGATGACTTCCACATCCTCATTATAAACTGTGAGGACCAGGGTTTTGTTCTATAAGGGTAAATGATTGACAGGATTGGAACAAGGCTTCAAGTATTTTTGTCTGATGGACACAGTTTATGATGTTTGACTGAATGGCATATAAAACAATTTGTTTTCAAAAACAAAATCCCAGTGTGTGAGTGGTGAAAGGCATATTGTTTTCAAACAAAGAATATTCTTTTGATATAGTGATCATCTTATTAACATATAGCTTTTCAAATCTCATAATAACATACAACAACTGGGATGGAAAGAGGAGAACCTTAAAATAACATGACATGACATAACATGATGGAAGGCAGAGTTCAAGAACAGTGCATGAGAGTTGGACAAAACAACTTGCTTTATTCATATCTTAAAAGAAACTGCACAAATTAGGTACAAGCAACAAGTCTGCAAAAATGTTGGTACATGACTTGCCGAAAGTTGACGTCACATATGAAGAAACATGGTGGCAAATGTTTGGTTAATGGCAAGAAAGCATTTCACGTATTGCATATAAATGTTTTGCACACATGTGATTTCTCTTGTATTAGGTTGTAACTGTTAGTTGCAGGGCCACATAGAGTGGCATAGATTAGTTAGTAAAGTTATTTATTAGTATTAACCCTAATAACAAGTCAGGAAAAGCAACATTTGAGTTGTTTTAGGGAATGTACTGATGCAGTCTTGGACAAAATACATCACATCTTCTATGTAGTATCCATGTTGTTTCCACATCACAACTTAAAAGCTCAGGAACATACTGAAGTAGGAAGAACGACTTCCCAACTTGGGACCATATGAAGAACACGTGAATGCAGCATTATCACACCTTTATGAGTCATGCTGGAATTCTTGCAGGTGCTGTCAATATTATGCAATCCTTTATGTAATCCCTCCAGTTAACCTATACTAATACTGGCTAAAAAGACACAAAAAGAGTTAACTTGAGACAAATTCATCAAGATAAACCTGCCTTTGAGGAGAAACACACTGCTGAGAATCAGTGTGGGGTTTAGGTTGTGAAAATGTCTCAGGATGACCTCTCCCCAACAAAGGACTTCAATTCGATGATGAAGCTGGAAAATACATTTTAAGTTTAGTTTATTTAAAAGGTCAACAGAGCAAAAGTCACTTTTTCTAGTCATACTTTAAAGGTAGTTGGATAAGATACATGTCGAGTGCCACACAAAACTTTCAACACTTTCTCATTCAAGTGAATAGGAAGGTGTGTCCAAACTTTTGACGGGTATTGTATATCTCTTTCAGTCTGTTGTGCTAATAGCTCTTATATGTCAAATCAAACAACTTTTTGATGATGATCTGCTTGATTTCTCAACATTCATGTGCATGCCAACTTAATATTGGCATATTTGACATGTCTTAACACATCAGATATATTAAGACTCTTGAACATTCAGTGTGTTAAGATTGCTTTGTTGCTACATAAGTGTTTTCCATCAGCATCAGGCTCGGATTAACACCCTTTACACGTAAAAAAGTGAAATTTACTATGGCATGAACACCATGGATTTACAAGAACAAATAGGCAATGTACAGGCTTACCTTACCAAAACAGTACAAATGCCATACAAGCCCTTACACTGATGCTCAAATCTGAATGCAACTCCAAAAATATTGCACACATACCAAACAAATAAGGAAATGAAACTGTGCCTTTTGTGTGTTCATATTTAAAAAAAGAAGTGATGACGTTTTGTTCTTGTAGCACAACCGCAGTCACACCATGGCAATATTTCCTGTTACTTTTATTTGCAGGGTGTCATTTTAATGGTGAAGCAAAGACTGAAACTATAATGTGAAATGCAAAAGCACTCTGCAGATGAAGAACCACACTCAAAGTCTTTTCACTGGTGTTTCCTTTTATTTCTGAGAATGTCACAATTACTCATTTAAAATATGTTTTCAAGTAAATAAAAATTAACTGATTATGGTGGGGGTTTTTCCATCTCAGAAAATTAATCTGCACCATCTGTACAACAAGACTGTAGTTACAACATCACATAATCAGTCAGCATAACAGCTTGCAAATAAAAAACAGTCATCCCATCTTGCTTGGACATATGCAAGCTACTATGCCCTCTCATTCTCACCACTTCTGTACAGGGTGCAGCTGTGCCTGTTGAACATTAAATTTCCTGAGGGCAGGGATGAAGCTCCAACAGTCTGCAGGCAATTTCATCCTTCGTTATATCTGACTCTTCAACCGGGCTTCCAGCTTGTCCCTCCTGCAGGGCACAAACGACAGCCTCCATTTCCAGAGCCACATTTATTATGAGGCTTGATTTTTGAACCTACGAGGTCACACTTCCAAACAAAAGCAGATCAACCGTGGTTTTAGCAGAGGAGGCGGCTGTATTCGGAGAGGGCTGAAGACTTTTTAACCCCATCCCAGATACGAGCTGCATAGTGAAACCTGTAAAAACACAGCATATTTACAACACAAATTCTGTTCACCTTGATGAAACCAGTGTTTTATGGCTGCAATTAACTATTATTTGTAATTATCCAAAGACACAAGTTTGGGATTAGCGGTACGAATGAAGTGAATATTATTATAAATGGTAAGTGTGCATTGAATGTGATGTTTACCAGTTCTTCTCAGTAAGAATGGTGTGTGACAGCTGACAGCGGGGCATGGCCAGTATTTGGCTGCGCAGCTTGGAAACCATGGTGGAGAAGGCAGGGTGTCCTCTGTACCCCGGAAGCAGAGAGAACAGGGGGTATGTTCCCAGGCCTAAACAGTGCACAATGATTAATTCATGCCTCACAAAACATAATGGATAAAAATTGAGTTTAGTCTCACAGGAAGACCAACAGTTAAATTATCTATCACCTGCTTTAGTCAGATTATCTTCCCCGTCATTCTCCTGCATTGGAAGCAGGAACATGTTGACTTCGGTGTCCAGATAATCCTGCCCCAGGCCAGGGAAGATATTGCAGTCTAGCATGGACAATGTACCTGAAAACAAAACACATATTTTGGGAGGACGGCAGGGGTTAGCATTATTGCTGAAGAAATTTTATAATCCAATTTCTACTCACAGATAATATGCATGCTATTGGCTAAATTCAGGTTGTAAAACATGTATGAAAAATAGATTATTCTACTTTTTAACCTTTGTATTTGAGATGAGAGTGGGCCATTAGTTTGTCCACGGCCATATGCATATTTTTCAGATTCCTTGGGCAGAAATCATCCCGTCTAGCCTTATTCTGCAGAAACACTGGATGAAGGAGGAATAGACATCTTCAATTTGATATCATTAAACTAGATTGATGTGTGTGTGTGTTTCTGTATTAAACATTCACCTATATGGGGATAGTACTCAGCTCCATCATCAATGCCTGAAGAACCAGTGCTGTCATGGCTAGCAGATGGAGTGGAAGGTTTCAGCATCTCAGCAGTTTGAAGAAACCTACACAAACACAAAAGAGTGTAATAAACAGGAGGTGTGACTAGCATAGCATATAAAATAACTTCATGATTATAGTCACTGATGCACATGGGACAGATGATCAGTATCAAACTTAAGACTAACTTCAACTCACTTAACTATTTTTTTAACGTAAAACATGTCCAGTCTGTGATTATCAAACCATCTTCAGCCTGGTGTTTGGTGGTTGCATTTTACACATGTTTTGTTTAGTTGAGTGTAGTTTATTTGGATCCCCATTAGCTGTTACCAAGGCAACAGCTACTCTTCCTGGGGTCCATGTTAAAATAAATACAACCAATGTCAGTTTTTCCCACAAACGTCAACCTGTCAAATAGGTGGCTCTATAGTCAAAAAACATTTCTTTATAACAAATACATGAATTTACATCCACATGAACTACAAAAGAATTTTACTGAAAGACTCCTAAACTATCAATTCCTTTCAACTACAAAGTTGTCAGTATATTTTTCAGCAGTGTGAAAGATAAGTTAAACATTGGAAACCAACTTTTGACCACAAAACTATCAGGAAAGATAAGCATACACTAACATGTCTTTACCATGAGACTAGAGTTGTTCAGATCATTCATTAAAATCGTTCAACTGTACACGTGAGTTCACAGATTCTGTAATGATGCACTAGACAAGATGAATGAGTGCAAGCACATCATGTTCGATGAGTACATTGCCAGTGATTTTTAACATGTCTGGCTCTGCCCGCATTTGTTGTCTACAAGACCAACTGAAAGAAGAACGTTATTGACCTTTTGAAACAGCAGAGAACAAATATCCTCTCGTGATACAAGATGAAATGTTCAACATTCTTGTAGGAGGAGTTGACTTTAAAATTGCTGTCAGACCCTACCCTCTCCTTTTGTGCTGTGAACCTTCCCAGTAAGTTTAACACTGATCCACATAGGATAAACAGGTACCAACCTGTAGAGGTTTAAGTCCGTGAACCAATCTTGAACCACGATGACCACATGGCAGACTGTAAACAGGAAGGCGGCAATCTGAAGAGACTGTTGGCAGAAAGATATAAAGTTCATGGTGATTACACGGGATTGACATTTAAACCGCCGTTAAACAATGAATCAGAGCACTAAAGGTAAATAATGATGCCTAGATGTTACACATGGTGTTCATGTTATCATTCAATGCCCCCTAGAGGCTGGACACTCACCTGCATCTCAACATATGTATAGGGGAGGTTGTACTCTGGAGGCAACTTGCGATCGTTGTTGATGAGGTGGTCAAGA
Organism: Scomber scombrus; assembly: GCF_963691925.1. Classification (NCBI taxonomy): domain Eukaryota; kingdom Metazoa; phylum Chordata; class Actinopteri; order Scombriformes; family Scombridae; genus Scomber; species Scomber scombrus. The sequence goes on along the minus strand of NC_084976.1, from coordinate 14,643,215 downwards.
ATAGACGGGCTGAGTATTGGCTGGGGGAAACAAACATGACATTAACACTTAACACACTGCTTCAGAGATTGTCAATGCTCAACCAGACAGTCTTAACAACTCTCTAGAAACTTGATTTATATTACAAGGCAACATTATAATTTAGACAGTTCACGACTTTCACAAGAAAGAGAAACTGTTAGTGTATCTTTAATGTTTCATTCTTACCTGTGTGTCCAAGAAGATGACTCTTTCCTGTGTGATGAAAAAATCTATCCCTGTGCTCTGGTTTCCTCCTCTCTCCTTAATTTCTTGAGTCTGGGCTCTGAATACATATCCCCTATACAAACACAAACATGAACACAAACACTGAGATGAGAATACAGAAGCAGAAGGGTTTACTACGTCGCCCCCATGTGTTTATAAAGTTCACCATCACTTTTTATGTGCAGCTTAAGAATTAAATGGAAAGAAAATACTTATTTCCTATTGATTTGTGTTACTTTTTTGTGCTATTTTAATTTTGAATGTGTGAACATGAACTACTTTTTGCAACATTTCAATTTAGAATTATCAATACAAAATTAACAGAGTGACAAACTGGGGCTGACAGTTCACCTCTAGATGGTCAATCTCAAAGCTTCATCTTTTTTTGGTGTTCCTACCACATTTACCTTTGATCCTCTTCAGGGGTGTTGGCAGATAACAGTGACATGACAGTGGATTTCCCAGTCCCCTGCAGGCCAATGACTCCGACCACCAACATATCTGTCTGGTCCCTCAAGTACTGCAACATATTACACCAAAACACAACTTTTTAAAATCCTTAGACAACAGCTTCACAATCAAATAAAAGGGTTTTTCCTGCATAGAGATTTTTAAGGGGGCACCTCTAAAGATTCCCAAAGAATCCTACAAAAAAGTGTTCAAAGAGTCTTAAAATGTCTTAAAATATATTTTTTTGTGGTTCAAGATACAAAGATGTTTTTAAAATGTCTTAATTTTTAAGAGGGGATGCATTGAATTTTGTGAATTAACATGTGAATGCAAGTTCATAGAATTGCAATATGAATTTTGTGAAGCTTTCCTATACAGGAAAAGAAAGGTACTTTTTTTATTTTTCTGCTCACGAATAAAGTAAACTTCTTCTGAACATACTGAGGTATAGCACTCCATGGTTTTACAGAAATGTGAATGACTAGATGTCAATCACATTCAAAACAGATGCTCTGATCATAAATGTTTGTGATTCTACACGCAGGTAAATTGTATCAAACTATTTAAAAATGCTGTCAGGATTATCCTTACTGAGTAGTCTATAACCGGATCTTATCATGCTGTTACCAAATATATCCCCTTAGTCATTTCCAGTCTATCCCCTCCAATATGTTGCACTGGTTTTAAACAAAACACAGTGCTGCTCTTCTTTATGTAAGATTATTAGCTAAAGCATACATTTAGATGATTTCAATATGTTTTTGTGGTCTTTTAAACACGTATCAAATCAGGCAGGTAATACACATTACATTCTGATTAATAGCAGATGGGTTTCAGGTGGTGAAATAATACATAATTAATGAGGAAAATATTACGCGTCATGTCTCATATTTTTTAGACTTTATTGCACTGAAGGCAAGAGTGCAATAAAGATTAATAAAAAAAACAAAAAACCTTAGTAGTTTAACACTAACCAACAGTCATATCAAGGAAACTTTTAAATTAGTGCCTCAGATTAATCACCATTATTTTACACACACTGACTAGGGCGTGAACACAGGCTGGGGTCCAGGATTCCCCCCGGAGAAACACGTCGTCAGGAGGGATTCCCACCTGACCGACCCTAACTGACGAAGGAAAATATCATAACAATCTAAACAGCTGTCACATGAAGACCATCGTGGATGCATGCTCCATAATACATTCATTAGTTTGATGAAGTTACTAAAAATGTCCTGTGTCCCATGCTACTTTCCCATGAACTCAGTTGGTATCATCTTTTCAAATCAACTGAATCTCACAATTTTAAGAGATCAGTTAAAATACGCCATCCCCCCTATTTGCTGTTTAAATCAAAAGTTTGATTAAGGTCATTAAGCCTAAATGCAGCACTAGTAGTAGGCTGCAACACTTGGAGTTTATGTAGCCTATTCCTTCTCCTTCCTGCTCCTTGAAATATTTAGGCAGATTTAAGAGAAACTGACAAACACAGGTATCAACGACCAACTGCCAGTACTCAAAGACTGGCACACACATGCTTGCACGAATGGTTTTAAAAATAGAGGTACCACCTCCAGCCAAGGTGTTTGACGATTTCCCCGTCAAACACCTTGACTGGGATCATAAACTGATGAACTCACCTCCATGGCACTGTCACACCAATTCATCTGATCATCCACCAGTTTAATACTGTGCTTCATCTTCTCTGGAGGGAGGAGTTTAGACTGGCCAACCATGGCTGCAAGTCATGAGAATAGATTCAAGATTTACTTTTTCTCTGCACACAAACAACATTTTTGCCTTATATTCTCATGGTGACAGTCACTGACATCTACAGAAGAAAATAAATTATTGTATTTGTGGAATCAGTGATAACTCACGGTCCACAGCGCTACTTGAAGCAGAAGCGGCCATTCCTCTGTTTTGGATCTGGTATACAGGCTGGGTGGGTCGCTGCCCTTCCCTTTCCATCTTGGAGGGCCCAGGACCAGAGGGCTGAGCAGCCTCTGGAGGGGTCCCAGGCTTTGCTCCATCATCCCGGGCTTTCATCAGCATAATGGGCTTGTCAAGGACTGGAGCTCCACTGATGGGGGCATTCTGTGATGGCTTGGCCTTAAAATGGATTCATTTAACAACGAGTCAAAAAATACGAACTGTACTTTCTGCAACTGTGTTAAAAGTCCCCAACCACTCAAGAAATGTGTTTTTCTTCCTGTTACTTCAGTTGAATGCTTGAACTTCACTGTACAGAACGATGCATCATGATTAAATGTTTCTCTGTGCTCAGTGAAAATCTGATTTTAAAAGTTGGGCCAACAAGCAAGATTTGTGCTGTCACAAATAATTTGAAAGCCAATCCTGGTCCAATGTTCACCTTAACTGTGTGTGATGTGTAAACTTAAAACCTTCAGTGCACATAAACATCTAGTGTAGTACTACAAACTTTTGACATTAAACATATCTGCACATTTATAGATTCTTCTTTAAATGAATGAGAAGGAGTATATGTTATTTTAATTACAATATTATTAATATTATTATTAGTAATACTTTTTGGAAAAACCAAACCATATTATTATTCGAAGTATTTTATATATATATATATATATATATATATATATATATATATATATATTAAAACATGTCTGGAGAGAATCTTTAAGTATGCAGTCCTAAATTCTAGAGGTAATTATGTAAGTGCATAAGTACATCGACTTGAACAGAAGTGGCTCAAATGTTTTAATATGATGTTTGGTGTCACAAACACATTGACATCAGACTATCCTGAATGTTGATGATATTTCATATACTCATAATAAGAAAGCAAGTGAAAACATATAGCCTGTGTTGTAGAGAGAAGGTCTTTGAGTATATGTCATTTATTATTGTTTCGTTTAATAAGGAAAATCTTTAAAATAAATAAATAAAACTAAAATAATATCCGAGAGAAGCTAACGTACCCTTTCCCCGGGTGGTTTCGCCAGAATGATGGGGGTCTTCTGTATAAGTGGGCCTGGTGGATCCTCGCTCCCATCCTCAACAGACAAATCAAACTGACTTAAAGTGCAAAAATTACACCAGCAGTCACAACAATGCAAACTACACCAGGTGTTTGTGTTACCCTTCGTTCTCTTGGTTGGTATTCTCGGTCCCGGCTGGGTCCGGACAGGTTTTGCCCCTGAGGTCCAGCATCCCTGTCCCCTCGGCGTCGCCTCCTCCTGCGTCCCTGCCCGTACATCCCGGGCTGACTGTGGCCGGACTCTGACATGTTGTCGATAATAACAACAAACTACAGCAGGACTACTAATGTCAACAGGTAGCTAGCTAGTCACGTTAGCAGAGGCGAGCTACAGATGGAGTAACTTCCATTGAAATATCTCCGAAACGACAAATTTGCCCTCAGCTCGGAACCATGTGAGCACGACTCTCCTCAATGGTTAAAGATATGTTAACTGCTAAAGGTAACATCATTTAAATTCAGCCCGTAGCGCTTAAAAAACTAAAGCACATCACACTAGCGTCTGTTTCCCCCATAGACTGTATTTCCACGCTGGTGTACTTAATTCATAACTCGGTGTTAACCGTTGCTGTGCGGCGCTGGCACGGTTGGTGAAGTGCAACGGGCTGGCAGAAGCTCCGTCCGCCTGAAATTGTTTTACTACATATGAAACGCACCCCGTTCTGTCTGGTAAATTAAGCCGTTGTGAAACATCAGCTTAATATTGTTGGTTCCGCCTGTTTAGAAATAATTTGTGTAACCTCGATATACTTTATATTACACTGTTAAAAGGAACAGGAAGCAATATAGACATCTGAAACACTTTCATGTTTTTCTTGCTTAGTTCTGTTGCTTTATGTTTGCCTCGAAAGTAAATTGTTGCTTTGTTACATCTATTTTCTGTACGCATTATTGTTCAGGTGAATAGAGTCTTCTGTTTTCCTTGACGTTTAAAATTCAAGAGCAACCGTTTAAAAATCATCCTACTCATAAACATATCCTAAAAACTTTAACTTACTGCCTACAATTACAGTCCTCTGTCTAGAGGCATTCTGGGAGATGTGGTCGTTCCCGGTTTTAACAAGATACAGAGTGTAGCCATTAGAGTTAGTCATACAATTTTAGTTAATTTAATAATTTAAGTTAAAAATTAGAATAATTTTGTTTGGTTACAAATATTTATTTTGCTTATTAACATGAATATAAGTTAGAATATACACATAAAACATATATTAAAAGAGCTGTGCAATATTTTAATAGCGGAACAAATGTTCTTTGTGTTGTTGTGGGTTGGACTGTTTTGGTTGGTTGCGCACTGAGCAGGACCACAGGTGAAAAAAGTTCGGTTCGGCAGAGAGGATGGTCATTGAAGGGTTGCTCGCTGTATTGACGTGTATGAAGCTGAATGAAGACTTATAAGGCTGGAAGTTCATTTTCTTACCCCTTTAGTTCACGCGGCCAATGAAGTATACAAGTCTATTTTTATTTGTATGTTTGTTATTATTTGAGTTCACGTGATAACTGCATGTTACCTTACCGAAGCCTCAATGCTCATTATTCATTAGTTAAGTAGCTTTGTGTTTTAGTTAAAATAATTATGTAAGATTTATTTTGTTTTGTGACATATGTATTTAATAGTAAATTATTATTCACTGTGAGAATTTATGTCTGTAAATTTATAATTTTGTATATGGTATTCATCCAGTTCTCACGGCATGTTGACGGTATGGATGCAATAAATGCCCGTATCTCCAAGAACGCCTTGTGTTCGTGTTTTAACTGGAGGGGGTAATACAGAGCATAGATATATATGAGGAGCGTGTCTATGTTCTCACAGCCCTATGTTCCCACAGCACCTATGTTCCTATTGATTGTGTATGTATGTATGTATGTATGTATGTGTGTATGTGTGTGTGTGTGTGTGTGTATACACACACACACACACACACACACACACACACACACACACACACACACACATACAGTTTTAGCTGTAAACCACATACATTATTAGGCGACTGTAAGTTGGCTGACTCTTCATGTTAAAATTGAATAGCTATTTGCTGTGATGCTGGTATGAAATCTATTGTGATGTAGCAAAAAAGGTCACTTGGCCATTCAGGTCACTTAAAGTCCATTTGCTGTACTGTAGTGGTATAAGGGTAAAATATCAGTGTTCACTGTGCAAGATGCTTTTCCCAACGGAGACATCTCTTAACCAACACTACATGCCTTTGTATGGCTGTGATATCTGTGGCCAGGTTTTCTCTCTCGACCACTCATACAGTCAACACCAGTGTCCCAAGGGAAGCAACTCGCCCTCCGTCTTCTCTTGCACTGAGTCTATGCAAAAAGCATGTAACATATGCAGATCTTTTTTTACCTCTGAGAAAACTTTATTAAACCATATCGCCAGATCCACACGCCAGTTGTCAGGACCAAGATGTGCATCATTACCAATCCACCTGTGTTGACTGATAAAAAGGTTTCACTAGCCTGGTTCTGCCTGAGGTTTCTTCACGTTAAAATTGAGTTTTTTCTTGCCACTGTCGCCAAGTGCTTGCTCATGTTGGAATGTTGGGTCTCTTTAATACTAAACCTGAAGAGTACGGTTTAGACCTGCTCTATGTGTAAAGTGCCTTGAGATGACTTTGTTGTGATTTCGGCGCTATACAAATAAAGATTGATTGATTGATTGACTAGGTGTCTCTGGCACAGCTGCCAGGTCAGCCACCAGTAGTTTGGAGTACCTTCTGATCTCCAGCAATGCCACAAATCTCATTAATGGAACACTCCCTGTTGGCCCAACCTATGCTGGGTCTCTGTCTACTGTTGCAAAATCCAGTCCTTCCTCCCTTTTGAATCCTCCTCTCACAAAGGCAGACAACCTGCCCCGATATGCATGACCTGCTGCTGCACCTGTCAGATCGGTTAAGCTGACAAACCAGCCTTCACATCTTTCTACACCGTTATTTCTCCCCCGTGGTGCCATTGACAAAACTCCAGCTACCCCAGTCGCTCACTGTGTCTCCCCACCAATTCCTACTATCATGGCCGTTTTTGAGAATGATAGCCACGAGGTGGCTTTGATGACGCGTATGAGCACAGACTGGCGTTTCAAGGCCCCTCACCCCAGCAGGCAGAGTGGTGCTGTATTCAGCATGCAGAGGCCATAAGTTACATCTGTGTCAACTGTGGGGAGAGTTTCATGGGAGCAAACCTCTTAGCTCAGCACATTAAGGGCAAATCACGCAAGAAATCCAGTTCTTCTGGACGTACTTGGAAACGCAGATTAAAGAGGAAGTGTGAAATGCCCTTTACATGCGACTGTGGAAAACTGTTTTTTAGACCTTCTGCTTACACATTGCATCATCTTAAAAACAAGGCAAAAACCAAACAATGGAAGAAGTCCTTGAAATGACAATGACAAAACTCTGGTTTATCCATGGCTTGTACATGGATCTTTTTTCTGTTTTTGTGTGCACAACACAACCTTTTAAAACAAAGCGTTTGATCAAAGGGATCTTTTACACACTGATTGTCCCAATTTTAGTGCAATGTATTGTTACTAAGTGAAAAAATCGAAGAAAAATCACATGCACGTTTAGTCTTAATGGCTTTTAATTATAGGCATGTCCTAAATAGTTATTAACATGATTTCACCATGTGCAAATGATACACAGTAAACATGGTTAGAAAATCCTCTGTTGTTGTTCTTTTGACAACATACCAGAATTCAGATAAACCACAAGGAACGTTTTTTTCAGTACTGTATTAAGTTAAAACACATCAAAACTCCAGTTTATCCTCCAGAGAAAGAGTTAGTCCAGTTTTGCAAATTTATTTCACAAAGTGCTTTGTTAACAATGAGGTTTGGTGACATTTGGGGTCTCTGAGTTGTCTTGTTTTCTGTTTTGTAGATATTATTTAAGTACAGATGATTAAAATGGTAGGCTCCTATGTGAGATTGAGTCTTAGTATTCAGGTTGAAAAGTAACAACATTTTTATGATCGTTTTATAATCTCTGAGTTTAATGTTAACGTTTCAAAATATTATGTAGTTTACTAAATGACCTTCCACTAGATGGAGCTGTTGGGTGGCTTAAAGAGCAGCTTACACCCACGTTTCACTGTTCTCAGAACAGGTGTAGTTGTTAGATGCATTTCTTGCAACGGATGACTACAACATCATATGCAGATGCGAAAGTATGAGTTTCAGTTGACATCAGGTAATATACCGAAGATATACATGTTTCTTCCCATAACACCTGAATTGAAATATAGTTTTTTTTCTTTTGTTTGAATGTGATAACACATTTCATTCTTGATTCACTTGGTCGGTTATTGGATAGCAGAACGATGAGGAATTGTTACAATTTTAAAGAAAAATTAATTAAGCCTGTTTTCAAAAAGAAAAAGAAAAAATCAACCATTAAACCTGCTAATGAAAGAGAGGATTCGCAAGAGTTTAAAAAAAACTGACAATATTGCATTAGATTTAAAATAAAATTAACATGTAAAATTATAAAAACGTATATCTTATTCCACAGGAATAAGGCAATGACGGAGTCCATCAATGAAACCTTAAAATTAGCAGTTAGGAAAGCAAATCCTGGAACCTTTGACATTACGGATTACAAGTCTCTCCACAGATCTTGTTTGAGATTAATTCTGTTTTTTGTGCACAGTCACAAATAGAAGTGCTGAAAGCACAACAGATCTGTCAAAATGCACTATGATTCTTCCACAGTTAAATTAAGTCTCATTCTATCTGTATAATTTTACAGCTATGAGTCATTGTGCAGTGCACTCAGCACCGGCCCAGAAGATGAGATCTTTAGTGGGTTATACCAGTCCTCCAAGTGGTTCAGCATGTTAAGAGGCTGGAGCAGCTCTGGGTGGAGAGGATTACCGTCTCATTTTCATGGATACACTGAAGACTGTTAACTTATTTCAACAAGTCTGTATAGCCAAGTCACCTGCAGAAAAACAACCAAAAAAGAATCTTGTTATTCCCCTTAGCAGACATTTCTCAACTCAGCTTAGATACCACATCCTGCACTGCATTGTTGGCAGATCCGTGCAGCGTGTCTGGTAGCTGTGAGTGTTGTTTACCTGATCTCTGGGTTGCGATGACGTAAGACCTGAGACAGCAGCTCAGAGGTTTGTTGGAAGCAGAGACTCAGCTCCTCGAGCTTCTGCTCCATGGAGAGGATACGCTGCTCCAGCTCCCGATAGGAGTTATTCCAATTGGCACTGAGGTCGCACATAATCATCTGCATCTGTTAAAATCAGCCACACAAAGCAAATGGAGAGATGTTTGTATTCATGGGGGGAAAGCGCTGGGGGGTCATACTGAATCTATAAATATTTCCAATGTTACTGCAAGCTGTACAAACACTTTTCAATATTAATGTATAGTGCAAAAGTATAGATCTTTTTGTCCAACTTTAGAGGAAGTGCTGCTTTATGAAGTTACTGACTCTGTTTCAATTTGCATGTGTGTCAGTTTCAAGCCAACCCATTGGGGTATTTCTTGAAATAACTCCACACACAAACATTTTTTAAGACCCCTTTAGCGATTTTATTTTAAAATGGCAGCCAACAGCAACAAATCTAGTGACTTTTCAGGCAGATATTAGCTTGCAGAAAGTTGCAGACACCACTCGCACCATCTGAAATTCTTAATGCTCACTATGGTTGTGGCTCAGCTGCATTCAGTCAGTAAGACATAGCAGCACAATATACTGCAGGACAGTCAGACTGAAACAGGTAACTGACTAATTGCAAAGTGACTGTGGCGTTTTTTACATTTTACCAAGAGGCTACACTTGCAGTGTGGAAAAAATAGGCTTGTTTTCCATATAAATCAATCAAGAAAAAAAATGCATTTTAAAATGCACTTTAAATTACTCATCAGTACCTCTCACTGGGTAATGTCTTTATCTTGGGTTTATTCCACATGGAAAACTTTTCTGGGCCTATGAATTCCTGACACAAATGAATCCTGAGACATTTTATGGAGATTTTTTTAACAAGCATTTAATGTGTCTGAACACCTAGTGATAAACAGCAGACTGTAAAATACTGCCTAATAGTCTGTAAGTAGTGAGTGTTTTTAAGGGGGATCTTTGTCATCAGATTTGGCATTTACCTTTCCATTGAAACATGTACTAAATATTCCAGCGACAGCTGTAGTTTACCTTGGGCAGGTCCACAATCTCATTGGCGTAATCTCTCAATTTTCTCTGTTTGAGGCGTAAATGCCGAAATCTGTTGAGAAAAAGGTTTGATAGATGCCAGTCATGTGGAAGTGTGTGTATGTGGAAAGTGGTATTAATGTGGAAGTACATGAGGCATTTTAATTACATTATTACGAATATTTTGCTGAGACACAGAATAGGAAAACAGTTCACAGTAATTTAATATTAATATGCTGATGCAAGAAATGCAAAAAATAGAGCAATATAATGTTGGTACTTTAGAATTCAGGGTTTAAACGCTCCAATAATAAATCTGAAGTTGTGTTTGTTAAATTGTTATAAAACATATCAATAAGCTTCTTGAGATGTAAACGTGGAAAGAGCAATATTTTGATTCATTTTGATTAGATGGATGAAACCATAGTTATCACCAAAAAAGAAACATGGAAACCCATACAGCAATCAATCAGCCTGTCTCTGAAGACACGACAGGCATCACAGAGATACACGTAATGTGGCATGGCCTTGTTACGGTCTGCTGTTCTTAATCCCTGGGTGTGGAAGAGCCTCCCGTTCTAACTTTTCACTGAGTATTTATTTATAGTGGTTCTGCTCAGTGTAAAACAGGAAATACAATCCCTCCACCCATGCTAACACACATGTACACGTAATTCTGTTGTCAGGATAATGAACCATGCAATCACACTTCTGGACTTCCTGTGTTGTGCAATCCACTTTGTCTTGAAAGAGGAGCTCAATACCAAGAAAGAGACAGTTAAAATGGAGAAAACACAATAAGCAAAATGTATAAAGATTGCTCTTTGTTGTAATAGTTTGCTTGTTCTTTCTTGATGAGTGTCTCAGAACAAGATACACAATTTTTTGTGGATTACTGTCAAATTATATGTAAATCGTAAAAAAAAATAAAAAATGGGGAGGGTCATTTAATCAGTTACTTATTAGCATGAACTTTGCCTAGAATTCTGTATAATAAAAGTTTGGACCATTTTTAACACATGCCCTGCCCACTTTGAAGAGGCAAACAACTCTAATTAGTCATCTAAATTAGGCATTAAAAATTGTGACTCTGTGGTTAAGCATGTTGACACTAAGTTAATGACCCATAAAATACACACGTAAGGCACACAAACCACCACCCGCTTTTACATCCCTTGTCCAGACACAAACGCACAGATATCCTGCCTGAGGGTATCATTTTGTGATACAGTAACTCACACTCTGATAGCTTCCAGAAGGCATCGCTGGTGTCTTCGGTGCTCACCACGGTTGCCCTTTGTGAGGCTTGTGCGGTGCAGGAGCCAGCACTCCCTGAGCACATTAGCAGCAGCGTGGCGGATCTGGTGCAGAAAAAAATCAAACGTTTCAAGAACAGAAGTGTGGTGGTAATGCCATCAAGATAAAGTCCATCAAACTTGCAAACTTGACTGACAAAACCACACACACAAATCATATTTTTTAGACAGAATCTGGATCATATCAATCATTTTAGAACAGGAAGTTTAAAAAATATATATATCATCAAAGCCAGCTGATTTAATCTGATTTCAGATTAAACTGAACTGTGAAGGTCTTACTTTTGCGAGCTTCACATATATGAATTCAGAGAACGGGCCTGCTAACTGGAAATGAGGTTTAGACATTCCAGGATTTCTCCAGAAATCACCTTTCTGCACTTTTCTCTTTGATTCTATTCATGTCTGTTTGTCTTCCTGCCCAAATCACTGTAACTGCCCTGTGATGATGTCACTCTGGTCCTGTTGTGAGGGTTATTAATAGAGGCTGTCAGTGTCTGCATCCAGATGTCTTCCCTTGTTCCCATCAGTGTAAATCTGGACTGCACCAGATAGCTCAGAAGGATGCACGCACACACACAAAAACACACATGCAGACCAAAACAACCACAAGGCAAGGCGTGAAGATGCACCTAGTGACAGGATGCAGCCACTGGGAGAAAAGGAAATGGTTGTATCCTCCAAAGCAGTGCACCTACTGCCAGAGACGCTGCCCTTACAGTTTGGTGAGAAGCTGTAACAGTGCATGCGAAGCACAAATTGAAACTATGATCATGGAAAACTCTATCAATCATTACACATTTATGTATCAAATTCTAAACTTTATTTTATTTTATTTTTTGGCATTGTGTCTTTTTTAAAATCTTTTATTCATCAGACATCTACTTTTTCCCATCAATAAGCAAACACTTGAATCCTGTCCAAGCCTGCAAACAGAGTGAGTCCTCTGCAAGCCACTTCCACACCCACGCACACACATACATGTTAGCTCAACCAGTTTCCTGCCCATCGCTGCACCGCCCTGAGCTGACACAAGTTTCTTTCCTGACAGAGATAAGATTATTTCCTCTGTTTGACGCCTTGAAAAGGCTGTAAAGAGGTGGCCAGACCTCATCTCCCTCCTCTTTTCCCACACTATCCTGTCCTCTGTGGCTCTTATTTAAGGAACAAAATAATTATAAAAAGACTGAAAAACCAAAACATTCCTGTGACATGGAAAGTATAGTGACGCTTCCATCCTGACAGCTCTATCCGCTTTATCATCTTTCTTATTTGTCTTGCTACTCTGCATTAACCCCTGATGGATGGAAGGGTAGTGGACTGTTTAGTAAATGTATAGGAAGTTTATTTGACTGTTAGATCAAGGTTATCACAAAATTCAGCAAAAATAAACTCAAAATGTATACAAGTTATACCTCTTTATTAGACATTTCAATTTACATTTGTATGTAGCCTTTAAAGAGATAAATCTTACAGGGGTTTAAGCTGCACTTTTGCATTCTTTTCGCACATTATATTGGTGGTGGTGATGACGGTGGTGTTGTTTTAACCATTTATGATTACACTGTACTGATTAAATGTAGTAGACAAGGAGTGATTTTGGACACAACTAATATGTTTTATGTTCAGATCTGTGTGTCCTCTGTGTTTCATTTGAAAGTATCACATGACAACACTTCTCTCATGATGATTTTCTAGGTAAAAGTCAATATTTGACCTATATCTGACCCGTATCCAGCTGTTAGTAAAATAGAGGCTCTATAGAAAATTGTTCATAAATAGCCAGTCCATTTCCAAGCTATTTTAAAAAAGCCTCTGAATTCTGTTTTTCTCTTTAGAGGTCCGTACCAGAGTCTAAAAAAATTGGCCCACTTAATATGAATAAAATATTCTACAGAACTGCCAACTTTTTTCCAAAGCAAACAAAAGTGTTTTCATTTTTTTATTGAATCACTTCATTGTTGTCTGGCAATGCAGCACAGACTTTTCAAATCATCCTGCACTTTCAACTGCATTACCAAACAATGTTCCAGTGACTTTGAAAACAAATACAGACATAGTGTTGATGGATTATCTAACTTAAACAAGTTTCCAGCCTCTGCATGCTGATTTTCATACAATGATAGACTGAATAGAAAAAAATAGTTTCCTAGAAAGTTGGAAATGTACATTCGTAAATCTAAAGCACCACAGCACATGTTGAAAGAGTTATTAGCAATGTAAAGAGTATGCATATTTTGTAATTAATGGGCCAAAACATGCTCAAAAAAGCCTAGTTTGGTCTTGTTAACAGCAAAACAACTCCTCCATGCCTGATGAAGAAAACCACTGAATTGTTGCAAAGAATAAATCACAAATCTGTGAGTATGTTTTTTTCATATTCCAGAGTTTTTATAACATAAACTATAACATTACAAAATACTTTGCTGAATAACGTAGTGCTTTGCTCTTACCCTTTTCGAGATCTGGATGTCCAGCATGAAGAAGTGTACATGTTTCTCTCCTTTGTTCAATGCCAGCTTCTTGGTAACAACTGCCACCAGCATGGCAGTGCAGGCTACTCCCTAAAATCCAATACACAAACACATACAGCCGTTGGAATGGTTACTGATATATTCACCATCTGCCTGTCATCTCCACAGATACTCAAAGATCACATAAGCATTAAAGATTGATCCTGAACACTGCAGTTGACCTCAACAAGACACAACAGATGTTAACTTTACTTGGTTTTACAATCTGATTTTGTCTCAGTCCTAAATCTAGCAGTGTGCCTTGTGTCTTTTGCTCTACCATTCCTCTTAAGGGAAAGCGCTTATTCAGAAAACTGGATGTTGATCCTCATACCTCATATGGTTTTGTCCAATAAATCAAAGTTATATTTATACAGAAGGTCCAATGGTTAAAAACAAGCCTCTGTGGCAAAGCTATAATGGTGCGGGTTTCCTCTGAGAATAGCTTTGTGCTATTGCTGGACAGCAAACTACAGAATGATGGTGAAGATTCGGAATGGCCTGCAGAGTGAATTATATCCACATAGTCACAAAAATACAAACATCACAGACACATGTACAAAACACTGCGTTGATCCCATGTCTACCACAAAATATTGATTAAAGATAACCAGTTTTTACCTGTTTTTCCTCTTTCAGCTTGGATTAGAAAGAGAGAGAAAAGAGAGTGAGAACAAGCATGGGCATAAGAGCGGTAGCACCCATTTGACAGAGTTTTAAAAGATATATTAATCCGTCCTTTATCCTACTTCAATCAGCCACAAATCTATCATTACACTGTCTGTGAAACCTGGGAGGTACACACTCTTTCCTTGAATCCATCCACCCAGAGTGATGGGCTGCAAACAGTGTTGTCAAACCCTGAACACAGCTGCAAACTGAGTTATGCCTGGCTTAGGCCGAGCAGAAGAAGTGCTGACCATGGAGGCTTTCAGCCATATTACAGGTGTGAGCATCACTCCAGTCACTGGCTCCCACAACTGCCCTGATGGGAATAGGAAATTTATTTTTTTCCAAATCATGGGCACAGGTTGGCACACCCTCCTGTTGTAGCTGTGCCAAAGGCAATAAACCACCTAAAAATGGATATGGTGGAAAGTTTTCCCATATAAGGGGAGAAGCTTATAAAAACAAGGGAGATGGAGAAATAGAGGAGGAAAAGGTTGTTTTCCACTCTGTCACAGAGGTGTCTAAACCAGACTCATGACCACATCCAGCACCATGGCAGTAACTCTTATCTGTTCGTACCAGAAATTGACAGAGCAGAGGTGAGGCAGTGAACCAGAGTTGACTGCCTATTCAAACATGCAGCCACTCCTAACTCTTGACACACTGTTTATCTTAATTCACAGTCACTTTTGTGTTTTATCTAAAATATAATTTCCACATTCCTTTAACCCTCTATCAGTCTGACAGTTTTAGGAATTTTAGGCCAAAGTAAGTAGCTCGTCATGGTTAGAGGTACTTTCTCTACTTTTCTTTAAGGTACCCCCATTCCTTACTTCAAATCTATGAGTTGCAATGCAAAATTTTAACTACTAATGTCTAAATTTCATGTTGTCTCCACAACTTATGACCATGAGAAAAGTCAGTGAGCTCAGCAAAACAATGTCATCACTCAGCAGAAACACCATGCTACGTACAGATGTTTTTTGTGGACTGCAGAGCACCCTCAGTATGCTGACAGTTTCCCTCCCTCTCCCTCTTTCTTTCATGTCTTTTCGTGTGGTGTGAAAGAGTGCCTGGTACCGCTCCCACAGGAGCACCGTGCCTCAATTTACAACTGTGATCTAAATCACACAAACACAGGAGAATGAAGGTATTCAGGTCTGTCAGCAGAGTTGGGTTAAATGGGAAAAATTAAATAGGAAAGTAGGCGAAGAGTTGGATTGGAACAGAACAGAAATGGAAAGGGATAAAACAAAGCAGAGGGGATGATGGAACAAGATGGAACTGAATAGATAAGAACTTAAAAACACTGAACAGATTGCAATAAAGTAGAACAAATTAGAGCCAAATATAATGGAAGAGAAGGGACCTGAGTGAACAGAACAGAGTGAAATAGAACAGACTGGAACAAAGTGGTATTAAATTGGGAGAAGCAGAACAGAATACAAGTTAATAGAGCTTGGAATAAACAGAAGAGAGGGAAAATTAATATAAGGAAAGGTAGGGAGAAATTACATCTCCATAGAAAGGAACACAGGAGAACAATCTGAAATGAAAATACAAATAACAGCAACAGAACTTGTTAGTGTAGTCCACACTGAAATATTAGGTGGTTAGATTGGAAAAAAATACAGAAGTGAAACAGATATAAGACATCTCCACTATTTGCCCTTATCGAGCCGAGCATTAAATGTCTTTTGTGTTAAAAACACTTATGGTGCTGGCTAAATAAGTGTCTGATAAGAAGCCACAAAAAACACTTGAAACTGAAATAACATGAATGACTGACCAAGTATGTTGTTTTATATAGTTCGCAACATGCACAATAGTGATCAGTTTCTCAACAAGAAACCCAAATTATAATTACCATGACTCCAGTGAAGAGACACACTGATTTGCCACAGCCGGTTTGGGGCGCCACGTCCCCATAGCCCACTGTGAGAAAGGTGATGGCTATGAGCCACAGTGCCGTTTCCATGTGACCTGTCGTTGCTTGGGTTGGCCTGCAGGTGAGAGAGAGCAGGATTGAGGTGGTAAGGTGGAAGTACAGCCCAACCATACATTTTTTTAGATTTATTTTCATTTGTATGTTTGGTTGGGTCCAAACATGGTTGTCATTTGTCATATTGATTGGTTGCCAAACATCAACTAGATGGGTCTTATCTAATCTGAGTCTGTCAGGGGGCAGATACCAAAAAGAGAAAGAAAGAGGTGGGCGGACACAGAAATGCAAGAAAGTTGGTGTGCTGTGAAATAGCAAGGAACTCCAGGAACAGTGATGAGCAAAGAATGAATGAAACCCTTAAGTATTTTGATTTAGTTTCTGTCTGCATTCATATGTTAACCTAAATGAACTGAAAAAAGTGAACCAAAATCCATTTAAAAAAACGCAATGTAAGAACATTGGTTAATTGTATTTGGGACGGGAGCAAGAACATTAACACAGGAAGAAGGTACCAAAGATGGTCCAGATTGAGACCACTAACACAAAGTTGTGATTGTTTTGATCCATGAGTGTAATTGTTGTGTTCAGATCTGCCCAAACTAATGGCACAAAGAGAACCGGACACAATAATGCAACTTTGAAAAAAAGCCTTAGGCAACCACAGGCACTCATATTTGTTGTAGCCTGTTAGCAGTTGGCGTAGCAGCAGAGTTTAATGTTAATTAATTTCCTTAGATGTCGTAACAATCATTTCTTAAGAAAAACCTGTACTGTGACACTAGTAATTCATTCACAGCAATAAACATAACAGCCATTTCCTGTTCACAGTAAATCATCTGAGTTTGATAAAGCCGTCTGTTAATCTGTAATTGCTACTGATGCTCAACAGCACAGTATAAGAAGCGGGTACCAATGCAAACTTGTAAAGCATTATAAAACATGACTGTATTGTATAATTATCAGAAAGCACACAGAGAGGTCATTAATTGTGTAAGTGTTCATCTGTCTCCTGGATGTGGTAATCCAGTTGCAACTAATATTAAAAAATGGACAGTGAAGCAGTTCATCTTGAAAAGGTTTGGTGGTTTTATCAGCCTTTAGTCATAAGCTCTTTTATTACTTTTGACAAATCTAAACATACAAGGCCCAGGCATGTGAAACCTCCCATTAAGGTTCAAATTAACAAATGATCTCACACTGTTCAAACAGCCAAACAGAATTTAGAGGGTCAGGTTTAGTTGGCTCATGTTGCAGAACAATTTGTTAGAGTAACAAAATCAAGAAAGATGATGATCAAATCAATTGGAAAACCATTCTGAATAGGAAAGTCAAATTGACCATCAAGGTTTGAGGAGGAATGTTAAACCACCAAGCTCTTTTTTTTTAATGTGCATGTGTGTATTGGGGAAGTGGATGCTTGGGGGGAAGATACTATAGTAACAGACGGAGCTGTATGAGTGTGTCTGTGTGTGTTCATTTCATAATAGAGAGTAAGAGTGACAGCAATAAAGCATTATTAATTAGTGTTAATTGTAATAACTGCAGGTTCTTTTGATCTGATTGCATGTATTCATCACAAATGATTGTTTACGGTATAATTTGAGAACTTTGCAAAACCATTCAGAAAGATTTTTCTCTGTTTTTTTCAGAATTCAAGATTTCAAAGATCTATTCACTGTTTTGCAGCCTTCAATAATTGAAATAAGAGAAATAAAAACTTGGAATTTGGAAAGCAAATAATTTGCATTCCTTTACAGTTCCTTTTTTTGAGCAGAAACAGCTCTCACATAAAACAAGAAACATTCTGGTCTGATATTTCATGTGCATTTCATTTGAAAAACCAGTGACAGGAGCTCTACTGCTAAAAGCTACTGTTTGGTTAACAACAATGGTGATTCAGTATTATTTGTATGCACTGAGCATCTCTTCATCTCTCATTAAGTAGTTCGGCACATAACCGCCTGTAAAACCAGATTAAAAAAACAATCTGTTAAGATACAATCTGTTAATTGAGCTAGCGCTAGTAAACTCAGTGGATTCTGTTGCCTTTGGACATGGCGCTAGACTATTAGACTATTCCTTTAAGAATATTGTCAACTTTCTTTTTTAACTTAATATCTCCAGATTATATCTGTAGTATTTTTTATGAATGACAGTATAATTCAGGGTAGATTGTTTATTAAAGTATTTGTCATTAATAGCCTTTTGTTTAACGATTTTTGATGGATGTCCATCATAGTATAAATGGTCTGTGTCCAAGGCTGGTGTTTACTTGTTTGTGAAGATATAGTAATTGAGTTAGGATCCAGTGAGATATATTTTCTACTGTACCTCTCACACAGAGTAAGCATCCAGGACGCAGTGAGCCAGAAGAGGAGGATGAAGGCCAGCAGTGTGCGTGCTGGGTATTTGTTCATCAGTACCTTGAGAACAAAGCGGAAGGTAAAGTTGATGTTGTTGAGTGAGCCAATGCTCCTGTATGAGGCACTCAGCAGCACTTTGCTGTGCAGCAGGACGGCTCTGTGCACCAAGTACAAGCGGAGGAACATCAGCACTGATAACAGCAGCTCGATGTCCATTGGGAATTTACTGTAGTGGCTGGAATCAGACAGAGGAGCTGAGGAAGAGGAGTTGAAAGGCAGGCCCACCACCCAGTAATTGCCAACAGGATGGATGGCACAGACCAACAGCTCAAGAGTGATCACAAAAACCCTGTGGCTGGTCATGGCAATACACCAGTCTACCTGGTTGTGGTCAATGATGAACAGCTGAAAGACAGAGAATGAGAGCAGAAGATGAACATAAAAGCTGTATGAGATGGAGAACAGGGACACACAGACACACCTTCCATAGCATAATGTTTGGAAAGTATTATATCTAAATTTTCTTTATATAGATGTAGAATTGTAAGGGATATATCCTATTTTATTCAGTTAATCCCTGAAAGTTTCAGGGATAACTGAATCTGACAAAAGTCAGACTTCAAACTGACTTCAAATTCAAAATATTCTGCATTATTTGTTATAATATTTATTTATATATCTTATAACATTAGAGTAAAGATATATTAATTAGGTCTGGACAATTTTATTTTGTTTAAAAAAATGTGAAAACACTCAATTTATTCCCATTATTTGGCATGTTAAAATATGCCTACTTTGTGTGTGCGTGTGTGAGTGTATTTTCTATCACAAGCAGCAATAATAAAAATGCTAATGGATAGTTCTCTATAGCACACCATGCTTGTAAATGGCTGTGATAAAGAGAAAATGTTATTGAAGCCACTATAGATGAAACTAGATGTGAAACTACAGATATCCAACTGTATCCTTGGAGGAAAATTGGGGGATGCTTGTATGTGTTGTTCAAATGTAAGTAAGTGAGAATACATATTGATCTCCTTCTCACTATAAAGCCTTATCATGCCTCAAGCTGTTGATAAACAGCATCACTTTCTCATCTTCTATTATGAACTTTCCTTTTACCACTGATTGAGACTGGAAGCATCTCAATGTTCTTGGCACAATTAAGTGTGTCACCTCTGACACTAGCGAATTAAAGCTGGACTGCCTGTCTGTTAGTCTCCACCCCTGCCCTCCCTTATCTTGCCTTAGCACTTTCATGGACCCTCCCTTGTATCAGATACTAATGACTTGCACCAAAACTAAAAACACTGTAGGTGAGAGTATACATTCAGCAGCCCAACCATGAATCCTGTTCAAGGTTTACTGCTACTATACACACACTTTCTGCACTTGTTCGTACTCCACTTGATTGAATATGCATGCTGTGAATGTGGATGAGGGCAGATGAAAGAATGTTTACTCTGTTCAATTTCAACCAAATTCCTTCATGTATATTGAATTCACACACAATGGCAGCAAGCCATGTGGATTGTGCATGCCTGTGTGGGCCAAGGTTTTTGTCCAGGGTTTTTTTCACAAACACAACAAATACAACACAGATAATCCATGTTGAGGCTACCATCAGTAGACTGAGACACCTTCTAAAAGAATTGCCCTCAAGTATCTCTAGGTCTAATTACAACCAAGCTGTTTTGGAACAGGCATTACTGATATAAAACGGTCAGTGCACAAAAATATGGCAAGTCAAACCCTGAAGATAATCAATGCGTGTACACACACATACTCACTTCCACCGCATCACTTTTAGGGCATCCAAATTGTCGTAAACAAAGTGGAAAAGACAAACTCACCCTGATGTCCTTATAATGGAAAGCTATAATGAGGATCAGGAGACACCCAGTGGACAGGCTGATGGAACAGTTGATGAATAAGACAGTTTTTGAGTCCTGGGAAGGAAATAGAGACAAGAGAGATAAGGCATAAAAGGAAGGTTTTCAATAAGAGCCAAGATTTGATTTCTTTCCACTAAAGTTGTCCAATATTGAGGTTTTATGAAATAGCTCTTGAATTTTGGGTCTAGGTGGAGTACTAGAGTACCAGACTATCATAGAAGAGCTGTCTAATTATATTATAAAAGCAGAGATAATAAAATAAATATATATTCATATATATATCAAATAAAAACAGCCCGCAATACCCATACATCACTACATAGGATGTTGTTATTGTTGTGTCCTGATTGTTACCACACTCATGTCAAACATTTAGCTCGTCCTATACATGATTTCAGGGCAACATTATACTTTTTTTTATTATTAAAAAGGATATGTCATGTTCAAACACATTTAAAATAGCAAACAAAAAACATCTACAAGAACATTATATTACTAGTACATGATCAGGCATCAGGTTCAGGCATTTTGTCTGTTTATGTGCAAAATTGTGGAAACAGTGTGTCCTGAATAGCAGCAGAAAGAAAAGAAATGCTACAAGCCTGAACTTGATCATGGTAAGAGGCTCTTTCTCTTGTCTTACAGGCTCTCTTCAGGTGGCTAACTTTAATGGTTCATGTGTTTTTGTGCATTGTGCATGTTTAAAACCAATATCTATTTTTGTCTTACTTCACAATATATTGTGTAGTAAAAAGGTCAATAGAAAACAAAACAAAAACACTTTCTACATCCTTGAGATTATCATTATTGATGAGAGATGCTTTTTTGTCCATTTTTATCACATATTGGCATTTTCCAAAATACATTGTGGATGAGCCAACAAACAGCAATTGTTAGACTGCAAGCAGGATTTGATCCCTCATCAGATTCCCACCGGGTAACATTGCCAATTTTGCCAAACATTAAACAAGGGTCTCTTTGGTGGTGGGCAAAAATTTCCGTCCAATATCTATACTACTTTAGTATTGGAATAATTCACTGACAAATCACTGGCAAGACTTTAATTGATTTAAAAAATGCTAACATTCATAATTCTCATCTCCTCAAATGTTAAGATTTGTTTTATATCACTGCAAATTGAATGCTGTTGAGTTTTGGGCAGTTGTTCAGACACCATGTTGTGACACCGTAGAGTCTAAATTAATTAATTGGAAAAACGAATGGCAGATTAATCAATAATGAAAATACTAGTTTGTTGCAACTCCACTCCCTAGTATGGAAATGGAGGATCAGCTGGTATACAGATGTTATGATACATCTATGGAAAATGTACCTCTGTCTTCTAGTGTGAAATCCACAATGATTAATTAATCAACCCTCTCCAAACTACGTTAACCATCTTTTCTTTATAGTAAAGGATTTGTCCAAAATGTCCTTTCTATAAAAAGTGATTATAGCTAACTAGCTAACTTAATTAAATATCCTGTTGATTGTGTTGTAACAGTGTAACTGTAGGCTATTATGTCATTCTTGCCTTTCCAAAAGTAGCTTCATTAGAACTTTACAGTACTTAGGCCTAATGAAAGTGGAATTACTGACTTGTAATGTACTCCAAAAAAAGTACATAAGAAGCCACTCAATTACAGTAGCCAGAGTGCTTGTAATTAAATACTTTCCACTCCTGAGACCTGACAGCTGGAGACACAGATACACACTACAATGGTTTGCACCAAAATGTCTAACATGTTTTCACCTACTGAATTAACAACTAAGCATAGGCCTCTGCCATGCCACTTTGTTCTCAGCAGGTTAAAGAGCACCTATACCCTTTGTTCATGC
Source organism: Scomber scombrus (assembly GCF_963691925.1). NCBI lineage: Eukaryota > Metazoa > Chordata > Actinopteri > Scombriformes > Scombridae > Scomber > Scomber scombrus. Next base: position 14,620,781 of record NC_084976.1, on the reverse strand, counting down.
ATCTCAATGCATCTAATGCAACGTCAGTGGGAGTATTCTTTTTTTTAACGGGAAGTGCAGTTTAATGTGGTTTACAGTTAAAAAGATAATTACAAACTTTCAAACTTGAGGAAACTTAAGCGTGTAGGTGGTATGGTGTGACGCCCTTTGGCATGGTACATCGTTTTCCACAGTTTCTCCCGTAGTATCCACATCATGTCTGTATTTCGTCAAGGGCTAATTAGGAGACTCCACAAAGGTTTAACATTTCACCACGTTCCATAACAGAGAGTTCAACAACATGCTTGGAAACAGTAATTTCAAGCCCAGTGAGCCTAATTTGGGTTAACCTTAACACGGATTGTTACTTATAGTCTTGGATGGACAATGAACCACCATCACCAGGCCACCCAAGGCATTGCAAAGGAAAAATAAATAAATAAATCAATGAATCCAATGCTGAATATCTGGTTTGTAAGTACTGCAATAAATAAATACTAGCCAAACCAATAATGCACGCATCTGACATTAGTTTTCTAATTTGGTTTGTGAGTCTGTGTGGTTTCATTGGCTTTCATGTAGATTCTTGTGCTATAGGTCATGGAACTGGAGGTATCCTGTAAAAAATGTCAGAAGAGGCTTACAAACGTTATTTATAGTGATGCAGTGGGACAGGAAATGAGACATCACAGACATCACTTGCAGGTTTAATGTGTGCTGATGACTCAAATCCCCTGCTGATGTTTAACCTGGCTTCAGGTAGATATTGTAAAGGACAGGTGGGGCTGATTAGCAATCAGGGAGGAACAAAAACTAGCCGATCACTTGCCCTCAGAGACAAGTAAGTCAGATACCACTTCACCCTGTAGAACGGGTTTTCTGTCCTGCTCCGACTGTGACTCGTTGTACTGTTGGCTCTAGATCATATGTCTGCGATTAGGACAAACCACTGCCCTGCATAAATACTACATTGACATGGTTCCTGACCCAACAGTCCACAGGTTTTCATTCCAAAAAATTACCATCAACAATTTCTGCTCTCTGGTTATGGGTGTGTTAATCAGCGAAACCCAGATAACGTACACATTTGGGCCAGATCTGGGCCACTGCTGGTAATCACTGATCTGTTCCAGCAATGGAAACAGTTTTTGGGTGAGTTTCAGCTTTGGGTTGCTTATGGGCCAGATGTGGCCAATACACCACATGCTGGTTTTAGGGTAAGTTGTGATGTGATGCAAAAAGGCCAGATACAGCCCACAGAGCTGCTGGTTTGTGGGTAAGTTTTGCCTACTGGAAGGTGGGCCATGTGTAAGCGATAGGTAGCAAGATAGCATTCGTTTTGAGGGCAAGTTGGGACCACGTTGCAGCATGCTGTCAAAAAAAGAAAAAAAGCCAACTTGCAAACCAGTCATTAATTGTGGGCCACAACACATTAGCTTCATATTAATATTTAGAGAGTTGATGTAGAAAAGCAAGATTTACTGTTTTTAAACATTTAAAATATGAAAATAGAATGAAAATTAATCTGCTTTTTTTCTCCATTATTTGTAGATATTTGCAGCATCGAAAGTCCAGGCAAAACACATCTGCACTCCACAGGTGTTGATTTTAGCTACTGAGAGGAAAACAAAATGAATGACTCATAACTAACCCTCAAGGCAGTTGTCATCCATTATACATCGGCTCCTTTCATCCAACAATTTTCAGCTGTTGTCCCTTGGCCAGAAGTTACGTTAATACAAAAAAACAACACACCAAACAGGAGAAAGCGGGGCATGAAGTAGCTGAGCAGGGAATAAAAAGCAAGAAGTGAGGCAAGTGACATAGAAAGTAGGAAACAGCTGTTAAAACATGACAATTTTACAGAAGACATCAATGAAATGTTTAAGACATAGTATGAAAACAAGGGGACACAAGCCTCCTGTTAACAACAATGTCCTCCTGGTTAGTATATCCTGAACATTTACCTGATTTATGAATGTGCTAAGTGGCTGAGGTGCTAATCCGTTAAACATTTTGTGTATTTAACAAGCACTGTGAGATTCTGATTTAGATTTTTCCAGTAAAGAAGATCATATTTAGGACATATATTTCAATAATGGCAGCTTTTATGTTCATTGTTCAGGACCTCAAGAGTGTTTAAATGCAGATTTTTAAAGTTGTGTTACTGTAAAAGTTAAAAAAGGAGAACAAGTGGTTAAACAGTATGCTATATGTGAAAAGTATCGTGGATGAAAATAAATCTAAGCAGCTTCAGATGATAAGTATTTGCAGTTTATTTGCAAATAAACTGGAAGTTGTAATTTGGTTTTTACCACAACATGCAGGAAAACTTGCAGTCTTTTCATCAGACATGGTCTTGAACCAGAGTCATTGATAGAGGTCATCAAAGTTATCCACTTAACACTCTGTTCAAACATCAGGGTATCTTCTTTATTTAATATTGGACATCATACTTTGCTTTTCTGTCTCAGTATGTGAATCTTGTTTTGTCATTCCAGACAGCCATTGGTTGCACAAAAGAGGACACAAGGTTGCATCCAGGTCAAAGTGCACACTCCTGGCTTCTAGCACAGCCAAACTCAAGACATAGAGACTCTTAGACTAGCCATGCAAACACTCTAATTATACACTAAATGATGTGGAAAGATAGCCTGAAGTACTGCGAGCAATCTAGCTGTAGGGGAAAAGGTGAAATGTGGAAAAGTTTCCATAAATAGCCCTGTTTTCGTGCATAAACATGAAAAGGTATGCTTAAAATATAACTTTGTAGACTGGCGTTAACTTTGATAGGTCTACAAGTTAGACAGCTCTAAAATACCCTGCAGCATACTTTAAAATGGTTCCAATAACACTATAGTGCACTACTGACCACTGCAAAGATGCTGTGTGTTGCCAAGACAGACCCCATGTTACCTAAAGGGGAGGAAGATGTCACAGCTCAAACACGACTCGGGCATCACCTAAAGTTTATAGTTAAAGTTTTGTTGACAATGGTTATATAAGCTATCCTCATAAATCAGCAATGCAGTCTTTCAAAAATAATATGCTTTAACTGCAGCAGAGAACACTTTTCCAGTGCATCAGCATTTCCATGGTACCGTTGCCTGTTGTTAGGAACGGAGAGACAACACCTGTTCTTGGTTCGTATTTATAAACTGGAATAGTAATGTTATATTTGTGCCAGTGCCGTTAATTTCACCACCATGTTTCCCATGCTCCAACCCTCTGAATGCACCAGGCATATTTCCATAGGTTGCTCAAAAGATTGTAGCTGATGTGAGTCAGAAATGTGGGGCTCTTTGACATTGTAATCAATCACTGACTTCGCAGCATGGAGGTGGTCTGATGTTTTGCCGCACGCATGAGAACTTTTTTCCACATGTGGAACTGGCGTGTGCTGTAGGAAGTCAGTGGGAGTTAATAATGTGTTGATTGTGTGGCCTGGCATTGTTATCCACTGAGATCTGCATGTTAATGTCATGAGGCTGTGCTACCAAATAGTGTGTCTGGAAATGGACTTACTAATCAGTAGGTCAGGGAGGTTCAAAGCCCAGGTGCAGATTCTGCTGAGTTTGTGCTGTCTGCTAATCAAGGAAGTTGTTATGACAACAAATACAGACTGTTGCATAAGAGCATTTTTTCTGCACTAATTATGTTAAATGTAGGTGCTGACATATGCCATGAATAAAATACAACATGGTTCAGTATCAATCTATTGATTTTTATGTATCAGTTTTACAGTGTCAGTAAAACAGTTTTTACCATTTAACTGCTACATATGGAGTTGAAGAGGTGTCCAGATGATGTAGCAGCAATCAGTTGCTGACGCAACACTGGGTTGCTTTTGTTTATTATTTTATAGTTCAACTAAGAGCCTACAATAAAGTCCAACAAGAAAAATGTTTAAACTGCAATGCAAATGTAGGTATGCTAATGTTGGTGATAACGATTTGGCTACATTCACTGCTGTGTAACTTTGCAGATGTAGGCTATAACTTAAATCCTTTGCAACATGAGCAAAAGTGCAATATGGCACAAGTTCGTTAGCTCAAGTTTTGGTGTGATTCGTGACATTCACATTTATAAGCAGTAGTCTTAATTAGACATGTTGTGTGCTTAAGCTCTAAAGTGTCAAAAATATCATTATAATATAAAAAATATCACATTTCAAACATTTCCAGTCTGTTTGATTTAATCACACACAATTGCATCGTAAACTACGCTATACTTAGGTCAACCTTTCACTGGACAACAGATGTAATTCATTTCTTAAACCTACCGGTTTACAAAAGGTGGGACATATCTCGGCGTGGACTATCATCAGCACTATCCCGAGCAGAGCAGTGCCCAAAGCCAACGCGCACAGCCGCTTTTTATCCTCTAATAAAAACTTTCTGTCTCTCAGTCTGTAGAGGTCGTCTCCCTCCATAGGAATTGTCCGCTTCCCGGGAAGTGACAGCGGCACGGATACCTCTGCCGAGTCCCCGCCGTTTCGACTGATCAAGCCATCGCAATTTACACAATCCACTTTGGAGTCATCGGGCATGCTGCGGTTTGTCATCTCCATCTCCAGAGCGCACAGGAGACGGCGGTCGCCTGTCCCGCTCTCCCTGTCGTCGCTCTCCGCTGTCTTGTGCCTGTCCGGTGTCCCCTTTCCTTCCCTCCCGAGTTGGGGAAGGCATAGTCCGATGGGCGCACTGTGAACCAGGCCCGTCTCTCGTTGGTCGCTCATCGAAGTAGCGGGTTCACCAAAACACTTGGCCTCATAATACTTACACCCTCACCTTAACACTCCTACCAACCGGCGCGGCGTGGTTACGCGCACTGATGCCATTTGCACACCGCAGTGGGATCTGTTATCTTATTTGCATTGGTTTTTATTTTAGGATTGTGCGTCAGTCTGCCGCAAATGAATTCTTTGTGTGCTGGGTGTGTGTGTGTGTGTGTGTGTGTGGGCTGCTCGTCTTATTGTGCGTGATGCGCTCTCAAGGAATCACGCCTACAGTATTTGCAATCAAGCTCCGGAAGTTTTAAAGTCTCAAAAAGATGAGCATTGACACAAAGTTATTTTTCTCTCTTTTATCCGATTTGACTGAGGCCTGGTCAAACAATAGCCTATGCTATTTTGTGAAAAGCCGACACACATACCACTACATTACATCTGTTTTGCAGCGCAATCTAATAATCATGGGACAGTGTACGTGATCGCCCGTTTTTCTATTCTAATCAACAATAAGTTAGTCTATAAAGAATACAATACTATTGTGGACCCACCAGGAACCGCAGGGTAGGCCTTCGTGTTTTTATTTATTTTCTGGTTACACACAAAGCAGTGTTGAGCACAAGTTACCCAATAGCTACAGAGTGACATCTCGTGGTTAAGTTCATTCTTGCTTTGCCTTGATGTGGTCCTTTTCAAAACATTAGTCAAGGTTCGGCGAGATTGGCAATGACTCATGACTGTACTGAGCTTCACTTCAGTCATCCATTTTTAAATACGACTTTGGGGGTGTTTTCAACCTAAGGTGTGCTGTGCGTTAAGTTTTTCTTGTAAATATAGGCATTCTATATAATTGTGCTTTTTATTTGCCTCTTTGCTCTTTTGGATCAATTGCCATCTCACTGTTTAGTATTTCGAGTATCTTGAGAGTTGCAAGATGTCCCTTCATTTTGTGCAAATTAATTCAAATAATTCCTTCCTTAAAATAAAACACTGAGACCCAAACTCTCCCCTCACACTTTGCTAGGCTGTTTGAGGAGGAACAGCGTCATGACCTTGGGTGAAATGACCCACACGAGTCCTTCCGCTGGAGCATCCTGCTGACGGTAAAGCTGCTCTTATACAGCTGAGTGACACGTTGAATGTCCAGACTGACAGGTGTTTTCTAGGTCATGTCATTAAGGAGAAAACAAAGATGACACTTAAGTGCCAAATGCTCCACTCAAAACTAGGTTATTTATTGTTCCAAAAGACAAAAAGGACTCAAGTTGGAATTTCAGGTATGAAATTATTTAATCCTCTGCAGTGAGAAAGTAGATGGGTGATTCAAAAGGTGAAAGCAAAACAAAGCTTAAGCATACACATACGCTTTGCAGATGCATGGATAGTCAATAAATAAAATTAAATAATCACAGTATGTAAGAATCAGTAAGTGACACGTTTGTATTAACGACTTACAAAGCAGATTCTCATAGCAAGGATAAGTATTTACAGTAAAAAAAAAAAGTTTGGAAAAGGAGTAAGCAGGCTGTAAAACTGATACCCCTAAATAACAAACTTCTTTATACCTTTTAATGACAGCAGAGAACGTTTAAAACCACATATGCTCTTTGAAGTTAGATTTGCAATACACAGCAAATACTGTTAATAAAAAAAATATACAATTTCATGTATTAGCTGGGAGTTCAGTGCCATCCACTGGTGGCCAAATAAATTACAACAAATAGACAGCAAGATTAGAAAGTGTACATTAATCTGTGGTATCCAAGTTTCGTGTTATTTACAAGCAGTTTAGTAAAAATATGTTTCTTAATGTACAGATATTGTCACACTAGCTACAATAGATTAAAACCCTGAATCACATTTTACAATGATTGACTGTGACGCACACACAGTGGATCACTATTTTGCAGCACAAGTGAGAAACATGAATAAGAGAAAAAACACCTGAGGAGACCATTATTTGGCATAAAGCATATTGCTGAGAGTTCCTGAGTTAGTCCAAGCACCCAGTGACTGAAGTCATTCATGTGTACAGTATGTAAAAAAAAAAAATAGCAGTGCAGCCCTGACAGATTCCAAGGAATCAAACTTTTTTCATTCCATTATTAAGTACAGTGGTAGCTCTGTGCTGAGTATATTTCATCAATAACAAGTCACCAGAAATTAAAAAAGAAAGAAGAATTATTACAAGCTGTGCAAGGAATAACTCTGAGCTATACAAGTTTTTCTTTTGGTCCAAGTTTAGCTGAACTCAGAGACCCAACATGAAATTGGCTCAGTTGAAGGAGCTTATATTGCTCTATCCACCTTCACGCCACAGTTCCTGGATGGTATTAACCCTGCACAGGTCCCCACGGCTGCAGAGTGGCCTGAGGCACAATGAACTGTGGAGACGGCTGCGGCAAGATGTAGTAGCCCAATACCTGCTGGGGTGGAGGCGGCGGTGCCGGAGGGGCACAAACTGTGGTGAGGAAAACCGGAGCGCCTTTCTTGTACTGAGGCCAAACTGGTGCGGGGTGGTAGAAGTACTGGAGGCTAGCAGGAAGCTGAACAGGGAGAAATATGGGAAGGGACGAGAGATTAGCTGGGAAGGTGGAGACTTTCCAGGATGGGTGTTAAACACAGTTATTCCGCATGGGAGGATTAGATGGTACTTTCCTTTCTAGAACATGCAATACTGATAGTAACCAAATACTGTACATTTCTTTCACATTACACACAAGAGATTCTTTACAGTTTTTCTCACTTGCTTTGGCTCAATTTTCAAATGACAGCTGACGTTGTCAAAACAATACTTGAAATTCTTCACATTTTGTTACAAAAGAAAGAACATTTCGCATTCTTTTTTACCATTTGTAACTGGTTTTACACATTTAGGCATATAAGTATAACTTGCAACAATTTGAACATTGGTTGCATATGTCTTTGTGCACAAAATAGATTAGTTGAATAATTTTCCTCTCAAAAATATTTATTAATTCCTTCATTGTGTACGTCATAGTTGCTGCTGCTGAGCCCATGTTTCATAAATTGCCCTCACATGGAGTGGTCATAAATTCTGCTAAATTGATACATTTGTTTTGTTTGGTGAAACTCAAAATTCACTGATGAATGGGGAGTTTCTTACATCAGATCATTAGGTTAACCAATAGCACATGCTGTCCAATTAGCTTACAGGCGCAAGTCATGAGTATTGTTCTGTAAAACACATTTATAGAGCTACAGGGCAAGATAGGTACTGCAATTTGTTAACACGGAGGAGCCTGCTCAGATGAACATTGGGCAGGGGCAAAGGAGTTGTAAAGTACACAATCATCGACCACAAAATCTTTATTGTGCTGCATCCATTGCAGCAAAATAAAGACATTTTGATTTTGTGATGACATAAAAGCAGAAGCGTGCAGAGGATTGTTGCAGCATACAAGACAATTCTTCCAACACGTTATTCATTTCTGCCTAGCAGATAGCTGGAAGCTTTAGCCTGTTTCTTAGTAGCATTGGGATGTAAAATAACCACAGTGTCGTTGGCAACATATAAGCCTGTGTATAAGTACATTGTAAATATTAATAATAGACTAAATTTGAGCATTACAATTTCAAATGTATTTGAATATTAAAAATAATAATAATGAATGAAATTCGAATGAGTTTATAGAGGAGGACTGACAGCCCTATTGCTTACTGTAGAATCTAGCAAATATTACATTAGTAGGGGTATTTGTTCCATTTGTTGGGGACTATTTTCAGCTGCATAGTTATATACATGCACACCCTGTGCAACAGTGTAGCTCATTCATATGTTTTAGCAGTTTTTGGACAATAAGCTGTAGAATTCATTGCTGGTTTTGCTCTAACCATGTTGACTGTTAGACATATATATAATGTAATGTTTCTAGCCTTTTCCTTTAATTGTTATATACCAAAAGATGGTGCTAAGAAAAGGAAGAAAAAATTACCATATTTCTGACGTATGTGACCTTATTTGGTCCTTCTCCTTGTCGCTTCCGAATCCTGGGCACCATTACGACATTGTAGGTGTCGTTTTCTGCTGCTGCTGCTTCCTTTTTGGCAACATTTTTATCTTCTTTTTCGTGCTCTCTCTCCGTCTCACCGTCCTTGGTCTCCTCCTCTGTGTCACTCGACGCAGCGGAACCACAATCAGACGAGGTAGCAGAATGGTAATCTGAAGTGTCCAGGTGTATTGAGTCTGAGGAATCCTGCTCTCCCTTCACACCTTCATCATCCTCCTCTTCCTCTTTGAAACAGGCTATTGTGAAGGGCCTGCTGTTCTCTCCAGCTCTGTGGATATCACACACATGTCAGCTTATACTCCTACATTCCTACTTCCTTTCCGTGTATTTGTTACTCATCATCTAGTAAAAAGCATCATGACCCGCTCAAAATTCTGGGCAAGTCGGGGAAATGCCTCTTTGTTGTTGGAGCATGTTTTTCTGTTGCATTCTTTGCCATCGCCTCAGAAGGCCAGATAGTGACTCACCTTGCGCACACCTCCAGTGGGTCGATCCACAGTGTGACCTCAGATGGGAGACCCAGCTCACTGGGGGTGAGATCACTCTCCTCACACGCCTTCAGGAGCACTCCATCACAAAGTACTCCATTATTAATCCGGATGCATCTGTGTGGGATTTTACAGTAAAAGGGTCAATCTTTTTTTTTTCTGCATCTCAGCTGGTTCTCATCATGATGGTTACACAGCTTTCATGAACATATCATAAAAAAACACTGATACCATTTCTGATATTTGAAAAGAAAACCAAAAAGTGACAAATGTGTGGAGTTTTCATGTGAACTACCTGAATGCCTGGCCTTTACTGGGGGAGTCCGGATACCAGTGGTCATCATATTTGTCACATAAAAGTTTCTGCAGCTTTTCAGAAAACAATTCTGCTTGGGCTTCATCAAGCTTGCCACGTCCCACAGCCAGGCGTTTGAGAAAGTCAACTCCAGCCTTCACCTCTCTTTTCATGGTGTCTGTACAAACAGAAAAAAAGAAGTGGGGGGGTCACTCAAAGTCATTAACCCATGTATCTGCGATTTTGTGTGTCTGTATAAATATGTGGTTCTGTAATCATGTGCCACCGTCAGCTTTTATCTGTAATAACTGCACTTCTGCAAACCAAAGTCCAAATTGATTTTAGTTTTTGTATCACACCGACTTCCCTTCACTGAGATGTGTTGGGCGTGGGGGGGCAGGAACTTCAGTTGCAGTGATAAGTGTTTCCCTGTGCAGTTGCCCCTGAGCCTTCTATTTTTATGACCTTGAGTGCAGCTACGTTTTAAATGTGTGTAAATGCGCCAAGCATTTTACAGCTATGGGTATGGCTTAGTGTTGACAAAAGGGTAGAGTTTGTATACAGGCAAACAAGATGCAAACTAGCACTGCTGTGTTGACATGCAAGTATTTTGACATGCAAATCCAATGAGCTCACTGTGCTGTTTATCTTCTGATAGCGTGTCTGTTTGAGTTGAGTGCCAATGTCAGGCTGACCGGAGAAGAAGAGCCTGTTCAATAGAGGCCAGGGCAATTTAAACTTTGCAGCCAGGCTGGTAAATGCTGCTGCTAATGTCCCCTGACGAGAAAAATCATGGCTTAAAGTTTAAGGTGCAGACAGTCATTTGTTATTGTGGTTTGAAACATGCCACCGTTGCCTCAGTCTGTGTAATCTGTTTTTTTCAGAGAAAATTATTATTTGCCCTGGTAGACGTAGCCACACCCCTTCAGAGTAGCAGGGGACAACAATCCAGAGTAGCAGTAACTTCAGATCCCTAACAAATATGTTTTTCCTTTACATGAGCTGTGTGTTCTCAACACCATGTTCTCATGTTCAAATACCTACTTGGATATTGCACTTAGTTATTAGTCTGCAAGGTAAGCAGGGTCAAATAGCATGTATTCTTCAGGCTGTTGTTGCTCCTTCAGTTATGTTGTTCTCCATCATTCACTTAGACACTAAATGTGTTTATCCCCACAGTCTGGTTCCACTAGGTTGTCAATCTTGCAACATTCTGGCCTGTCTCTACATCTGACACTCATACATGAACACAGGTTTTTCTGGTATGTTTTCCAGTTTGAGATATCTGCTGTGACTCTGAAGAATGTCAAAGTGGCCCTGAACTTGATGCTGCACTAAAGACACCACAGAAATTGAAAACAGATAAGGTGTTTTAGCTGACAGAGCTTTTAGTAAATACCTCCAAGCGTTCTGGGGTTACATTACAGCTTCTTTTTTTTTTAAATGTATGCCATTTCTTTCCTTCTTGATTTTCACATTTTCAGTGTCCATGTCTTTCAACAGAATTGTTTTGTGATGGGAAAAAAATGATAGTGACTTGATCCAGATTTGTTTTATCTAAATCAGTGATGAAAGGCAAAAAACTACTTCAAAAGGTTTCAGGGAAACATTTTACAGTGCTGTTCGTAGAATTTAGTGGCATCTAGCAAAACAGACTTGACACAAATGTAAAATCGTTAAGTATGTTTCTGATTGATGAAAGTCACCTGAAATAAGAATTGTGTCTTTGTTACCTTAGAATGAGTCTTTTATATTTACAAAAGGGAGCAGGTCCTCTTCAACAGAGCCTGCCATATTTCTACAGTAGCTGCTAGATGCCACTAAATCCTACACTCTGGTCCTGTAAGGAAAGTTTTACTGCATTATAGTAAACTGCAATATAGGTTAAAGTGGACCAAATATGCTAATTTCCACTGGCCCTTTTTGCAGACGCTCAGTTCAGCTTCTGTGTCTAAAGGCAGTCTTAACTTCTGTCTCTTTGAGGGCCCCCCTACAGAAGCAGAGCAGTGAACTTGCACGCTGTGTGTGAAGCACAATACCATATATAATACCGTCTCAAAAGTTTAAAAAAAAAAAAAAAAAAAAAAAAAAAAAACCTTGACCATCCAACATTGTAACATCATATTAAATATACTCACTAAAAATGAAAGCATAATAGATTTCCTATCAATGTGATAACATCAATTGTAATATTCAAAAGTGTTTTGGTGTTATTGTGCATGTTAGTACCTTGTGCAGTGTCAAATTAAACTCAAGGATCTCCAAATTTGCAAGTTTTCAGCTAAACTGAAGTGCAGCCACAATAAATCATAAATATTGTAATCATCAGTTAATCTGACCTTTATTTTCTTGATTAATCAATGACTCATTTGGTATAAACATTTTTATAAAATAGTGAAAAATGACCAACACACCTTATTAAACCCCTGTGTTTTTTATAACATTCCAAAACTCAAAAAAGGTATCTAGTTTAGCATCATAGAGTACAAAGAAATCCAGTAACGAATTGGCAATTTTGCTTAAAAAGTGACATGATTTTCTAAATCAGTTTCACACAAGAATAACAACATGTAACATTGTTAAATGTATTTCTTTGTTCATATGGCCAGGTGTTCAGTGCCAACATGTAGCTGTGTCACCTGATTCAGTATACTGTATTGCACTGAAACAGCCATGAGTCATGTTTTTAACCAGCTTGCATCATACCAAATTAATGATACATGTACAAAGATACTAAAAGAGCTCAAAGAAATTCACATGACTGATAGTGTTTGTTTTTTCTGATTAATTTCACCTGTCAGTGGCCTTTCTTTGATCTAATCAGAGGGTGAATGATACCCTATAAAAGCTTCCAGACATTGTGGAGCAGAGCAGGCTTCTCAATCTGCACATTGTTTACTGAGCAGTGATGCACTGCCATTATCACAGCCTCTGCAGATACTGTTTTGGAACTTAAGTGTGAAGAAAACAACTTGACCCATTTTTGAAAACCAGGAATTGCCTCTACTGCTGCTTACACAGCATAAATGTGTCCTGCACTTTTACACAAAGCAACAACCTGAATATTGGTACGTGAGTGCTGGGGTTTTTACTTCGGTGTACTACATAAACAGCATGCTTTCTTCCCTGACATCATATATGTATCCCAAACTAGGCCAAACACCCTGTCACATCACAATAAACAGAATCAGGTCAGAAAAGAGACTTCCAGATGTGATTGACAGACAGGTGAAAAATGTTGACCTTTTGGAGGACTTCTCTGTAGTTTCGTAGGTATTTACTTTGAGCAACAACGAAACCACCTCGTTTTCGCCTCTGCGTGAAACAAAGGAGATACAACAGAGCAGTAAAAGACACAGCTGTGTGATCCAAGGAGCAGACACGTGTTTGTGTATGCCTTGTGGATAGCGAGAAAAGATTTGACTACAGCTAATGTATTATTCACCCTCGCGTCTATTTCTCATTCTCTAGCTGTGCTAAAGGAAACTTCACCCAGCAGCCTGGAAATAACGCATTTGGGGTTTCTAACAGCGCGGAAAGCCCCGAGTGGAAATTTAGAAAGTGAGCAGCAACAGGCCCACACTGTCTGAATTTCGATTGAAAAGATTGTAGATAAGCCAATTTTAATAAAAGGTAAATGTTCTACTTTTTTGTAGATCATACGTTAAAAAATAAACCACATTTTAAAATAACCTAGTTTGAAGCAGCGAGAAAAAGTTATTGTTGTGGGTCAAACAAACACATATTAGCCCTTTTAAGATAAAATACATGAATCAAATGAACGAACCAAGAGATAGAAAGTAGCAAACTTATAATTATAACCTATATCAGAAAACAGTGACAATTTAAACATTAAAAATAAACACCAGTTCGACTAACAATACCAAATAAAAGTGATTTAAAACATGTTAAATTCACACCAAAGTTAACAAACAGTGACTCACAATGATTAAAAAGTGTCCAATCTGCGGTCCTCGGGCTTGTTGTCTCTTATCGCGGCTGCCTGCCTGTCGTCTGTCTGTGCTGCTGATGTGTTGGAGTTTATGGTCAGCACATGTTGCTTCCTTGTTCTCTCATCAGTTTTACTGCTGCAAACGAGACGTAACATTACCGTCAGCGTGACTCACTTCCTTTACTCATCGCGTCGTGAGCAAGAGCTGACTGGCTGTCGGAGAGAGCGACACCCCGCCCAGCCAAATATGGGCAGTCAAGGTAAACAGCTGAGTGGGGGATTTCAACACACCACAACTGCGTTTTGTTCGCTAATTCCTACAAATCACTGTGATCATGTTACCGTCCTATGATGACATTTGATGCAATGCTCGTGGCATTGTGACTTATTTTAACGCTCCAATAAGCTATTTTCTGTCACAAGGGTGTCTGTGAGAAATATAATGAGATAAGGAGAGCCTATTGTTCTTACAGTACCTATTTTGGTTCCACACAAGACGCCCTTTCTCTATGAGGTAGTTGTGGACGAGGGGTTTTCAAAGTTCGAGACTGCGGGCCTCCCCTCGCCGAGAAGACGATCAAACTTGACTATCTAGAGGAAGTAAAAAAGAAAAACAGAAATTAATAATTGTTTTGCTTTTTTTTCCACCTTCAAATGCAGAATGAGTGTTCTTACTCTCATTTAAAACTAAAATATATATTTTTTTCTTCACAAAAAAATAATTTATCGAACAGGGAAGCCGTTCTGCTGCAACCGCAAAGCAAATAAATAGTTTAAAACAAAGGATAAAATAACATTTAATTTCAGCGTAAATCAATCACCTTCATCAGCTGTATCATCATGTTGCTGTCACCCCCGCCACCCACGAACACTTTCTGTTAACTTGACGAGTTTTGCTCAATTCCTGGATGCAGAGAAACATTAGTATGTCATTTGATCCCACAGACACTCAATAAATGAGCCAAGACAACCGTTTGACATACTTCTGACAACACTAAATACACAACAAATGTCTTTCTGAAGTCCTTTACTTGTTTCTGACTCAAGGAAATAGGGAAAAACTGGGAAGAACTCCCCAAAATATCTGAACTATCTCTTTAACCAACTCACTCCTCGCCTGAAAATAAGAATTGTTAAGTTGACTTAAGAATGAAACCTTTATTTCTATAAAGGAAGTGATGTCCTCCTCCACAGAGCCAGTCATTTCGCACTACATTTTGCAGGGGTTATTTAATGTGTTGCAATCTATCCTAACCCTAATCTCCCCACTCGATGCGGTAAGGGAATCCACATACTAGTCTTTTAATAATGGCTTCAGATCAGTTTTAAATTAAGAATACCCTTTTGTTTGTCAGATTATTTAAAAAAAAAAAAAAAAACATTTTTGCTGGTGATTAACACTTGAGGAAGCACTCACATAACTTTTTTTTTTTAAGTCATAATATTTCTCATTATTCATAAATGAAGGGGGGCATGTGTGCCTAACTTTGTATTATATTCCATGGGAATCAATCTAATAGAGATTTCAATTAAAAGCACAAATGTTATGGTGTCACTAGAGGAAAAGAGGGGATCTCTGAAGTTTTTAGGATTCAGGTCAATCCAAGTCAGTTTTTGTTTATATATCTCAGTATCACAAATCCTAAATTTGCCTCAGTGGGATTTACAGTCTAACCAATACAACAGCCTTTATTTTTAGACCCTCAATTCAAATAAAGAAAACCTCACCCAAAAAAGTTTAATGGGGAAATGAATAAATTTCATGAAAAACAATAGAGGAGGGATCATGTTTTATATTATAGCCTATTATTGGACTATTATTAGCCTATGCATATCTTATACTTTAAGTATGATCTAGCATCGCTCTTATAAATTAATCACATGGATTGAAGGTTAACATTTGAATGGAAATGATGCAATACATTTCAGCTGCAATGTGTCCATTGACAATAGCTGTCAGATAAACATGGAGTTAAACATAATATTTCCCTCTTAAATGTAATGGAGTAGAAATTTAGAGGGAAAATTCATAATAACCTTAAAACTGTGTGTGGACTGTGTGTGTTTCTGGACTTTTTGTGTTTTGGGGGGTTTTGGTGTTGCTCTGTATGTGTTTTGTATGTGCTCTGCTTTACAAGTTGTTTGTGAAAACTGCATTCATTGTTTTTCCCTCTGAATTCTTGTTTTGGTTCTTCAGCTACTCATTCTTGTCAGTTTGTAGTCTCTTATGTTCCTTGTGTGTTGCCGTAGTCGTCCTCAGGCTGTTTTCCCCTGCACACCTGTTCTGTGTTTGTTGCCTGCCACACCCTCGTCGCCTTCATTGTTGACATAGTCTTGTGTTTCCCTCTTTATTCCTGTGCCTGCCCCACTCCAGCTGGATCTTGTTCTGTCATTAGTTCTTTATGTATTTATACCTCTCTGTGCTCTTTGAGTTATTTGTCAGTTTGTAGTTGATGTATTGTGTGGTTTGCAGTTGTTGTTTTTGTTCCTTGGGTTATGCTCCTTGTGTTTCGAGCCAGAGAGTTCTGTACCTTCGTCTGCCTGCACCCTCTGGTCTGGTAATAAATAGTTATTATTTCTTCAGTTCCTGTTGCCTGCCTGTTTCTTCTGCATTTGGGTCCATCTGCCTGCATAACTGTGACAAATAGTACTCAAAAACATAAGTTGAGTATGTACTTAGTTATTTTCCGCTAGCTCCTTTTTAATTTTTTTATTTTTAGCAACAATGCAGTTATAAATGTTGATCCTACATTAATAAATGCTTGTGCATTTTTCATTCTCCAATAAGCCATCAAATCTGCACTTACAAATGTTAGGAGGTCATCAATAAACAGTTCTTACCATAATCCATCGAGTCAGATGGGGTTTAATTTGAACATTGTGCTCCTCTTTTCCCTGATGATAAGGGGTCAATTTCTCCATCGGGTGGGTTTTCCTCAGGAACTAATAGGACAAAGTAAGTATCACAGTGAAAGGAGAATAAACACCCCAAAACCCCCAAATTGTTGGCAATGGATTATAGCTGATGAAAAACGTTGTGTTTTTGGATACTGGTGCTTTCATGTCATAATTTTAAGTATTTAAGTAAATATATATTTTGTCACATTCCAATAGTGGTTTTCTTCATACCCATAATGGAGTCTGGGTTTTTGTATCATTTTAAATTGGGGCTGTGGAGCACTTTGAGAACTGCAATTGACTGTTTTCAAAACTGTAAAAGGTAGTTTCCCATAAAAGTTCTGCTATGATGTCTTAAATGTGGCTATTTGTTTCACAAGGAATTGACACCATTTGGCCTAAACAGTGATTCATCTTAATTTCAAAGAACAGCCCTATACAGTTCTGTTTACACACCCAGTGCTCTTTTGACCGCAGAGGTCTAGCCATAACAACCTGTGAGTCAGTGTGTTTAAGATCAATAAAGCGTCCATAAATACCAGCAGATCACAGCAACACAGACTGAAAGACTGCAGCTGTAAATCACCACATACAGGCTCATGTCTTATTAACGAGATCCTACAGGAGTGTTTTATTTGTTCTCCATATTCCCTTTCCATATCGCTTTCTTTTGGTAGTGTTAGTGTTTTGTTGCAGCTATGATATGATTATTTACTTTGTAGTAGTGGTGGAAGCAATATTTAGATCCTTTACTTAAAGCAAGCAAGCATTATGAGCTTAATGTACTCTTGCAGAATTGCCATTTTCAGTCTTGATATTGATATAATGTTGCTGTTTAATTACTGATGAAATGTTGCAGCTCACTGGGGTGCAGCTAAATCTGTTGGACGGGTTAATCTACAGTATTTAAACAATGCATCATGTTGTAGCCGCCAAATAAATGGGGATGGCAACAAAAGAGTGCTTGTTTCTCTTTGTGACCACTAGAAGGCAGGCTGGCTTCTTTTCTCTGATTTCATCCTGTTTAAAGTGTTAGTGGCACATTTCAGCACATAACACTCAAAGGAAACTGGTAGTTGTAAGTTGCTCTTTTTAAGTCTTCATTGCTTTATAGTCAGATATCAACTGTCCTTCTTCATTCCTGCATTTTTTTTTTTTAGATATCATCAACTCTGTGTGCCTTAATCATCCCATTTGCACTTCTTCATCAAAATAAGAAATCATAAATGTCTAAGATATTGTGTTTTGCAGGACTTTTACAAGAAGTGCTGCAGTCAAATATGGGGCTGACGTATAAAGAGAAATGAGAACCTGATTATGATATCTTTGTTTTATTTTATTATTTGAGTCATAGACTCTCATTTCCCCAGTTCCCCTTTTGTTTGTTCCTCCTTACAACTATACGCACCTGTACGCCCTTTGCCCTTTTCTTTTGCACTAATTTACTCATTAATCACTTGGTTCCTCTGTTTAGATTTTCTTTATTTCTCCCCTCAGTTCCTATAGTATGTGTTAATGTCAGTGCAGGTACTTGAGGACAGTATGTCAGATCTGTGTGGATTTTTCTTCACTCCCGCCTCTGCTGGATCACACTCCCTGCCCCAGATGCCAACTCAAGAGTAAATTATTGCTGTGAGTGTGTATGAGAGAGACAGAAATAGATAGATAGAGATAGGGGGATGAGATAAGCATAAAGTGTTGAAGAGTGGGTGTCTTTGGTATTTATTAGCATTGTGTTGACGACTGATGGAAATTAAATCGCCTTCTCTGTCTTTATTTATTTTCTGTTTGTCTTTCTTACTCTTTTGCTCTTTTTGACCTCCATCCCACTCCATCTCATCAGTTGAACCTCTGTTGACAATTCCTATTGTTAACTAAAAGACTGATTGCATTACAATATCTTTAAACAAGCAATTCATTTTCTCAAAGAGTCGCGGGTTGTTCGGCTCCTTTTTTCTCTTTCTTTCTAATCCTGATATAGCTTCTCAGACCTTGCAGCTTCTGCACAACTTTCTCCATCTGAAAACTATTGATTTTAATGTCAGTGTGTCATTTGTGCTCCTAAAACACAGGCTAGGATTTAGCTGTGGTAATGGGAACCCAAACTGGGGCGATTCATACAGACTCTTTTCATGTACATATTTCTCACAAGTGTCATGATTCTGTAGATAAGTACTGGAAATGAAACCAATGTGGTCGTTCTTTTTCAGGGGCAGTTTCTCTCTGAACGCATCTGGCGGTATCAATGAAGCCCACACGCATACACCACATGCAGCCTGCTTCGCCTTTAAAAACATATTGATTTCTCTCTTTCGCAGGGAGCTTAATGCAATCGATCGACCAGGCTCTTTCAAGATCAGCGCCAGTATAAGCATCTCTTCCCCTAACACACATGCTGCCTCTTTCCCCTCAGGTAATGATTGTCCTTGGGCTTGGGGAATAGTTTCTCAGCATTAAGAGAGAGAAGTGTTTCTCATGGCATCCAGCCCTCTCCTTCCCTCACTGGTCCCCGGTAATGTGGTTAAGTATAAGACATATATTTGCCTCTTTAACAAAAGGTATGATCGAATGCAGCACACACCTCCTTTGACCTTTATCAACCACCCATCCCACCCCTCCCCCTCCTCCTGCTCCTCCTCCTCCTCCTTCTCCTTCTCCTCTCCACCTCTCAGTGGGTCGATACCTATTTGTATTTGCAATGCATTAGAGCAGTGCCCTCTTTTTATATTGAAAAAGTTGGCTTTTCTTAGTTTGGCGCCTTGCAGGCAAATCACACCAACAAGACAGATGCTCTTTATGAACAATCTCCACCCTTTTCTTATCTTATAAAGGAATATTAAGATCAGCTTGATCACATCCATCTGTGAAGTAGTACAGCCTCTAAAAAACAGAGATTTAGGCCTATTTTAATCCTCAGTTGACAAGACAAAGGGTTCAGTCGGGCTTGCAGCAGTAATGCTGATTATACAGAAAACCAAACTGTTATTTGCCTGTAATGGTGATTGCAGTGCTGGCATGAAAACTTGTTCAGGTAATTTACTTCTACTCGTTAATAAGTCTTAGTTGAGTTCAGTTTATCTATTTGCACAAATATAAAGACAAGAAAAAAATTGAAGTGAACTGCACAAGTAAGGAGCATTTTAAATGCCTAAATGAGAACAACTCAGACAGTTATCGATTTCACACTGAACAACAGATTCATGTTTAGAGAATTGGTAGGCTTCATCCTCTAAGTACAATGAATGTCTTTCACTTTCTGTTTGGATTTAAGTGAACAGACAGACTTGTTGTCATTACCATCCAGTTATTTTGGATCAAGACCTTAGAAAACAGCCTTTCACGTGCTGCTCCCAACCTGCTAGTCGAACCTCCCCAAGAGGTCACAGGATAAATCTGAAGGGTCAGAAGGGTCAGAAGGGTCAGCGGCAGAAGAAGAAAAACATTTTCAGCTACTCAAAATGTAATCTTTTTCTGACTTTTCTCCCCCCTAAAAAAAGAAAAAGTGAAATACTGGAGAGTTTTACCTTTTTCAGGAATCTAGAAACTACTTAAACGAGACAACCCAAGAATCTTTGGTTGATATGCTCACAGAGATATGCAACCTGAGACAAGGGGCTTTGAAAAGGGATTAGCTGTAGCTGTGTTCAGTTAGTACATGTTTGAACAAACTAAACATCAAGCTGTGATGAACTAGAAACGGCTGCTTACACTTATGTAAATCTTGATTTGCAATGCGATCACTGAACAAATAGAATAAATTAAGGAACTAATCAACATTTAATTTCTACACAGGAATTGTTGCAGTATTATAAATGGAAATGTTTCTGAGCCAAGTACTTAAGTTTTGCAGACTGTTAGGGTTCAAGCATGTGCATGTGATGTTGACATTTTCTCTTCATTAATATAAAGCTGTTGACATCCACCGTTATATTGTGTTGATCTAAGGATTAAATCAGCAAGAAAGCCATTTCTCACTAGATTTAATTTGGTTAGTGACTTTAATTGCCTATATTTCAGTCATGCTCCTTGGTTCACACGGCTGCAGTCTAAACACAGCATACATTACAGCGCAGCCAGTAAGTGGAGTGGGAATAAACAGAACAATATAGAAAGGAACGCAAAGTTGTGTAAGTTATTAATAAATCAATAATTGTAGAATAAATATAAACTCAAACTTTTTGCATCAATGTAAAACTTGAGGAATATTACGTTTAAGTAATTCCGGTTAGCCCCAAAATTTATTTTGTGTGTGGTTTATTTAAAAATCTTAAGTAGCTTCTCTCGGTTTTTAGTGAGCCAATTTTCCTCCCACATTTCACTGTTGATGTTTTGAAACTCACACATAAATGTGAATCCACAAGCCTGCTGTTGAGTGCACTCTTCAGTTTTCTGAAGAAATGTAATTTTGAGGAATTTTCTTTGAAAGAAAGGCTTAATTTAAACCCAAGCAAATAGTCATATTAGTCATTTATTATTTGAAACTTTATTGTTTGTGTATTTTGAATTGTCTGCAGAGAAATTCACATCTTACACGTTTAGCAACTGAACCTGAAATGTACTGCAACATTATTTAAAAATTTGAACCTTATGAAGGCACAGCTATAAATGCTTGACGACTTGAGTTCATTCTTTCTCAAACACAGAAATGTGTTTTTAAAAAACTCTCTGCTCCAAAATTTTCATGTTCTTCTCTTAAATCTTTTGCTTAAAAAAAGTTTTAAAATGACTACCAGTTACATCAGACTTCGATTTTGAGAGTTTGATGGGAGACATGTTCATGAAGTCCTTAGTTTGAACTCTGGTACCTTGTAAAACGTAGAACAATTTAACATATGCAAGTCTGAGAGGCGTCGGGGTTCAGTTTACAGTGTGCCCCCGCTGGCCTACGATCAAATGCCCACCGAGCTCCTGACTCCCCTCTGTCCCCTCCTCTGCTGTCTCAACAATTAAATCAGTTAAGGTGAGTGGACTGCCCACTCTTTGTCTTTGCTGACAAATAGATAAAAGCATAAGCTGGTATAATAGTCCATTTTACGACCTACAACACAAATGAGTTGTCTTATTATAAAACATTTCACCTGTGTGTCAGCAGTTACCATGGAGATATGTGAGGCTCTACTAAATGGTCTGACCTTAACCTTGCACTTTCTCGACTGCAGGCTTTCATGATGTTGCAAACACATACTTTATACCCCAAATCAATATTTCAACAGCTGTTTCTCTTACCTTTTCTTCAAGCACATTAAAAATTCCATTAATATTGATTTAGCCCACAAAAATAATAAGAGAATTTGTGCTGTGATTTAGACGTTATTTTGATGTTTATATGTTACATGTGTTGGGATTTGTTGCTTTGAAATTGACATTTCTTGAACTAAAGTCTTTTCCATAGCCTTGAACCTCCATTTACAAATCTTTCCCTTCCCCCATCTGCATTTCTCTTTCTGCCCCCTTTTGCCCCTCTGTCCTGCTCTCTCACTCTCTCTCTCTTTCTCTCTCTTTCTCTCTCTCTCACTCTCCTACAAGCTGTGCCTCTTTCCTGTGTGCTGGGGGGCCAGCGGAGGGGAAGTACATCGAGAAAGAAAAGCACTCTGAGTTCAAGTGCACGTGCTTAAAGACACAGCTGGCCATGACAAAGGGGAATATGACAAGGGGAAAACAGTCATGGAAAGGCAGAATAGTGATCTATTGACAAAGCGCTTGTGAACATGCAGACAGTATAGGAATAATTTCAAGAAAAAAGGGGGAAATTTTGAAAAACGTGAACAGGAAAACAGAAAAAATGTATCCTCCCCTTTTCCTCTCTCCACGTATACTCCTCCTATTCCCTCCCACCTTCCTTTCTTTCAATCTCTGCCCCCCCACCTCTCCTTCATTCCTACCCTGCATGCGTGCATACACACACACACACAGACACACACACACACACACACACACACACACACACACACACACCGACACACAGACACACACACACACTCACACACGATGACTGATGCCTTCTCCCTCCTTCTCTTGCATTCTCCTTTTCTCAGCTCTAGCTCTCTGCACCGCTGAGACTTTTGTGTGTTTGTCCTCTCTGTACCGCATGGAAGAACCGGTTATGCACAGCACATGCTATCCCAGCCACAAACTGAGCGAAAGCTCTGCCTGCCTCTCACTTTGCTGCCTGTGACTTTATCTGCTGCTGTACTTTCCTCACACCGTTGATTTCCTTTGTCCATAAGGCATGTTTCCCTTCAAAGTCCTGAGCGTGAAGGGTTGAAGAAAAAGAAATGGTGTCTGAGGAAGAGGAGATGAGGCAATAGCGGATAAAATGTGACGAGCGGATAGGCACAAGGCTGGAGTGAAACAGAGATGCAAAGGCTGCAAGTCAAGAGGGAAACCACTAACTCGAGAGTAAGGAAGAGGGGACAGAGCGGAGGAATCAAGTTGAAATCGGGAAAGAAACGCGGGAAAAGGTAAAAAAAAAAAAAGAACTTGACTTATGCAACATAAACTGGAATTCTCTATGTTTTGACGTTGCTTTCTTCAACAGTTATTTTGAATGAAACGCATTATTTCTGTCTTTTATTGTTTTTCGCTGTCTATCTCTGCTTCATTTCTGTGTTGAGCTCTTGTTTCGTTTCTGTTGGTTTGTGTACCTAAAGGCATTTTCTTTCCTCCCACTCCTGCTACATTTTCCCTGTCTCCACGCTTCTCCCATAATCCAGCCATGCCTTTTATCTCCTGTATTTGCTTGACAGAATATGTATGTAGGCTGAGAGAGCTCTCTCGCCTGAAATGAAGCTCAGTATTAGTCAAAGGCTCAGGCTGGTTTTGGGGCCCAGTTGTGTGTGGACGAAAGGGAAGGAAGAATGGGGTCGGTGCATTCACATTTGTGTTGTTATTGTGTTTGAACACTGTCTTTATATGTACTATGTTTGAGTATACTGTTGGATGTTTTTTATCCTAGATTTGCTTCTTAGTTTCGGCTGTTATGAAACTGTTTAAAAGATGACACTAAGAATTTGAATTATTTGGCCATCATCCTCCACTCTGGCAATGACACGTCCCACCCTCTACTTCCTTTTACTGTTTGTTTGTGTTCTCAATATGTCCCTGTTATGCTGCACATGACCAAACCCCATCTCTACTGTACGTGTCCGGTTATGTCTGTCACCTTCCACATACCTTCATGCTTTGTGCCCATGCTGCTCTCACCTAATCCTTGCTCTCCTGTTCGCTCTCAGTCTCCATTGTTTAATATCGACAAGTTACTGTCGTCCTCCACACATGCGCTTGAGGACCTCTGATATATCCTCATTCTGTCCATTCTCTCTGTCCAGCTTTTCCATTTCCATGGAGATCTGATACGAGCTCTCAGGCCTTGCACCCCTGTCTGCATGCTAACTCACAAAGATATCCTGCTTGTCTCCATGCCAGGGTGCGCCATTTGGCAGAGGGCAGAAATAGGGCGACTTCGGAGATGGTGGTACTGGTCTTGATAGCTGTGCCTGTATGCAGGTTCAGCTTGAGACTTAATACCGGAACCAAAGTCGCAGACAGCCAACCTTGGTGATTGTTGGCTCGTTTGTGGTCATAGACAGTTTGTAGAGAAGTGCAGGTTGACACAGGCATGTTTTTTGCAATCTGATGAACTGAACTGAGCAACTAATAAAAGACAAAGCAGTTCGTCAAATGCAGGTGAGTTTTGTTCCAGATGTTGTGATAGTATCTATGGTCAACTACAGAGCATGCTCACTTTCTCATTGGGCTGCATTCATGTGCGCATATTTGAGCATGGAGTCTTAAATATGTTCTTCGCCACAACCAGTTGAATTTAGGCAAATGCCATAAAACCCTATTCAATTCAATAATTAACTTCATTATGTTCACAATTGGTAAATATACAGTAGATATTTGAGGAAACATACTGAATAACCTCAAGAAAACCAAGACAGGGACTGTGCAATTAAATATTAGATATTTTGTTTTACTTGTACTAACCCTAATCCTCAAATCAGTATGTTTCAGGTTTGGTTAGAGGTATATCTCTAACTAAAAAACTAAAATGACCAGAACAGAAACCTTTGTTTGCCTTGGTGTTATCTCTGAAATGTTGTCATGATATCTGATATCTCTCATGGACCCAAAACACAAATCCTTATAAGAGTTCTGGAGACTTCAACCTATAAATTAGCCAGACATTAAAAAAAGCTAAATATTCAAATTCAGCTTTCAAGAAATAAATAGAAATGTTGATATTGTATCATAATATGCTGATGATGAAGTATTGCATAAAATGTTGGTATAACAGACCAATAACTAACAAATTACCAATCCAGCAAATTACTGAATATTTTGGATCACTACAGTGTACTGACCTTGATTCTGGAATGTGTTGAGTTGGTGTGATGTTATCCAGCAGTTGGAACTCAATGGTGCACTTTCGCCTTCGCAACTGAAAGTGTAGCGGTCATCCATCAGCTGTTTGCAAGAGATCTGTCTATTATCAGTGGCTGTAATACACCTGACAGTGCCTTCATGTTAATCCACTCCTTTTTTAACATGTTCAGGTTTGTGTCATTAACGCCTAATATCAATGGTGATGTTTAGTTTCTGTAGGTAATAGCTTACTGATGGCTTGCACATGGCTCTGACCACTGTTGCTCTTTCACAGGATCATTTGGACATTTTCAAATGCTAATAAAACATTAGTTAAAAGAAATTTCAAATTTAAGATCAAACGTGACCATTATTATTTGTTACGAAATTTTCAGAAGAGAAAACTGTCATGAACGAAGCCCATGATTGCTGTTATGACTATGAGATAGTCTGTCATGTAATACTACTTAAAGCATCAGCAGATGAGGCATTTAGTACATCTCCAAAGCACCACTTCTACAACAATACTGAATACTTTGGTACAAATAATGGATTAAACTGTTTTATTGTACTGAAAATGAATGTATCAGTTAGTTTAAACCTTTTCAGCTTGAGGCCTTCACTTATTGATCCCAGCACATCTAAACTCCACAGTGCAGAGGAAGCCATTAATGTGTTTCACTTTATAAAACATAACTCTGCCTTCACTATCAATTATGTAGCTCTGGTGTGAAAAAGACAGGAAAAGGGGCACACACAACAGGCAGCGGGATGCGGCATGGAGAGAGAAAGCGCTGCACCATGTGACCGCTGTGGATGTACTAACGCTCTCTCTCTCACGGTCTGAGTGAGAGCTATTCCCCGCGGATCCAGTGTTCCAGTTGCATCAGTGTTAGTCTGCCTTCTCTAGGACGTGGGGCTGAAATGGGGCTGGAGCTGAGAGAACTCCATCTGGATACCCATCGGGCTTTAGTACTTCATAAGCACAGAGCTGATAACATTTCTCTCTGTCGCACTGAACCCAAAGTTTTACCAGTTTGAAGGAGGACGGAGGAGGTGCATGGCTTGATGTTTTCAGTGGGTGGGCAATGTGTGAGATGGTTTATTACTTCAGATGCTTTGTCTGTTGAGGTAAAGCCTTGCTTAAATTTGTTACCTTTTCTCAGTATCTTTCACACATCTGAATATTATACTCAGAAACAACAGTACATGGACAACATGCTAAAGAGTATCAGAGCTATACAGTAACCTAACAGCATATACATTTTTATCTTATCTGAAATTCCAAAGACATGTTTGAGGTAGTCTGGAGTCAGTGTTGGGCCACCAGAGAGCATTCATAAGTTTAATTTTCAACTGTAGGATGTTTCATTAAGATGTATCTTGATCACAATGTTTTAAAAACAAATTCAAGTGTTCCTAATCCGAAATCTGTGTTTATGTTATGTCTTTATGTGAAAAAATACCCATCAGCAGATATGTGGTTATCAGATTTTTTTTTAATTCTCAACTTTCTGCCTCAAAATTATTCTGGTGTGTCAGGATGGCCTGGGGGCTAAGACGTGCACTGTGTTGGCAACAATGCAAATCTGATAAATCCAACAAAAGGCCTTTTGTTACATGTCATCTCACTTTCTCCCCATATTTCCTGTCTGCCTCTCAATTATATACTGTCAATTAAAGGCAGAAAACACCCAATCCGGCACATTGTTAAATTTTTTTATTACAGTGGTTAACCAGTAAATTATTAGTTAATTAATAGTTAATTACTACATTTCACTCAGATCAGATACGTTGGAATAGTTTTATCCAGATGCAGCTACAGAAGGTAAGGATTAAGTAAGACACCTAATACCACAAACTAGTAAACTAGATTTGGAAAATATTGCTCACAGCAGTGAGAAAAATGACAAGTTGTCATGTTAAATGCCATCCTCGCCATTCGGTGATGCTTGTGGTAAAGAGTAGCTGTATAGTGCCAGGTAATAGTGCTGTTTGTGTTTTTCCTCCCTTCCTCTGCAATGTGAGAATCGGTTCCAGTCACCAAGTTGATATCAATGAATGGATTCCTCATGGAGGGACCAGGTGCGTGTGCTGCGTGCATTCAGATGGAGTCAGAGGTGGTCAGGTGGGGGTTAATATTTGCAGGCTGTAGGAATGTGTTTGGAGTCAGCAGTGAGAATTCCTCCGTTCTGCATTAGTAGGTCACAGCATTGCCTCTTACCTCGCTAGACTATCTCAATCCCCTCTTTTCCTCTCTTCCCCTCTTTCCCTGTCTCGGTCTCTTCCATCTCCTTCTACCACTCCGTCTCATATTTAATCTCCGTCTTTATCAGCACGTTCCTACCCCTTTCTCGTTTTCAATGCACGTCTTTTTCTTGCTCCTAAGATGTCTGTAAGACATCTTAAGAGCTGGGGGTTGGGTAAAAAGCGAGAGATTGTGAAACTGTGTGTGAGTGTGATAATTCTAGTACAGTGCTCTCTCCTGCTGGCCTCAATCGTGTCCTCTTCAGTACATCAGTCATGTATGATTTATGGAGTAGGTTTCTGAGGAATGGGCTTTGTTGATGTCATCGGATGTTGTCTATTCATATCTTCTTGTGAGTTACTTCAACTATATCTAGCCCACACTCTCACTGTCTGTCTAAAATGGAGACAACAATCATAGCGTCAGAAAACCCATCTTGAAGTCATCATCCTTTAGTAGAACAATTTGTTTTTGACATTTTTCTGAGTGTAAAGTTTTAGAAAAATTAAAAGTTAAGTGCTTAATTAATAGTGCTGAAACTAAAGCAATACTTTTGGGAAAGATGCTTATTTGCTTTCTTGCCAAGCGTTAGATGAGAAAACCCATACCACTCTCATCCATGTCTGTCACATGGAGCTACAGCCAGCTGCCAATGAGCTAAGATTAACACAAAGAGCCTTCTCATTGACACATGATATCTTGTTTGTTTAACCTGTTGTAGTGCAAAGTGTTAACATGTTCATTTGTGAGATAGGCCTATAGAGGTGCTGGCAGGTAGATTTTGTTTCACACAGCCAAGCTAGCTGTTTCCCCCAGTTTTCAGTCTTTATGCTAAGCTAAGTTAACTCACTGCTAGTGGTAGCTTCGTACTGTACAAACATAAGAGCAGCAGTATTGATTTTCTCCTCCAGCTTAATTTATTAAGCAGATGTCAAATATTTTCTGTGTCCAGCTCCTCAGTCCTGAGAATTAGTTTTTTTTGTCTGATGAATTGAATATCTTTCAATTTTGGACTATTTTGATAATGCTCAGAGAACTAATGTTGGGCAGTTCTCATAATCTTTTTTTTTAAACAACGTTAAATAAAGTTAATAAAATAAAGTTATTATTTTTTTATTAAATACATTCATCAATTGCAGCACCAAAAATGCACAAATACAGTGGTTACTGATTTGATACCTAAAGTTTGTAGATCAAGTGGTTTGTAGTGTCAGTACGTCTCCTCTGGCAACATATTGATGGCATCCACAAGACTCTCATTATGTGATACACATGCTCTGCAGTGGCGTGGGAGGTGTCAGCTGCCCGCATCACACAACGACACCCTCAAGTGTGCCAGCTCTCTGGTGCCAGACAGATAGGAGGAGGTGGGTACAGTGTGACGAGCGAAGGGAAAAGAAAGATGAAGGCACAAAGAAACACGCCGTCTGTGAGGTGGAGGAGAAAAGGTTTGACACAATGGGAGCCAAAGCAGAAATTAAGGTAAAGGGGAGAACTGTTGTTTATTGTCTGTCTGCTCAGTGAATCATTAGAAAATCCAACAGTCACATCAACAATTTCTTTGCAATAAAAGTTAGTCAGTCTGATGGCAAGTACCAACTGGTCGAAATTAAGTTATGGTCCGTTAACATTACACATCTGTATATTACATATCAGTGCAAACAAACCTTTACAAGTCAAAGTTTCAAGAGTCAGGTAGTGGAAGTAAAACCTGCTGGCTTTTCTTTGGTCAATATGGGTCATCGGGGTCACATCTGTAAGATGAAAGGAGAGGCTGCGGGTGGTTGCTTCCACAGAGGGATGGAAAGGTCAGGAAGTGGCCCCAGCATAAACACCAGACTCATTGTTCAAGTTCAAGGTAACATTGAATGGGGTTTTCATTCAGTTAGCTCAGCTATCTGTTCCCTGACAAGTTGCTGTTTTTGAAAGGTTTGTAATTAGGGGAAAACACAGCCTTTGGCAACAGCTCATGTTGATGTCATGCTGTTATAATTGTAAGCGAATTATGTCGATTTTATTTATTTAATTTTGAGTTTTAGGTGTGGACTGGGCAGAGCATTCATCCCTCTTTGGTTTAAAATAAATAGCTGCAGAGTATCTTTAAAAGGTCATTTCAAATATTGTGTCTTCTCACACGTGGCATTGGCTCAGGTCTGTCCACTTTCTGACAATCAACAAGGCAATGACAATGAACAAGGTCACAGCCAGCAGGTCAGATGTCAGGTCAGCATTTCCCCTCCTCCACCTATAGCAGCCTGCCCCCCCCCCCCCCCTCCCCCTCCGTTCCTCCGTCCCTCCGTCCCTCCCCCCTCTCTGTTGTGTCTGTTCAGTCGTCAGCTCCTCATTAACTCCTCACAGGGGATTTCCTGTTTGCTTCCTTCGCTTCCCTGTTCCTGTTGAAAATGGAACAACATATTAGCTCTTTTTACAAATTATGAATAATTAAAACCCTTCATGCTTATTGTGCTGAATATGCAAGCTCACTGCCTGAAAGTTGTAACTACATGCTGGGAATGAAAAAGGTTGTCAGAGAACGACTACACAGTGCCAAACCTTTGTGCAGCCTACGACTGTAATTGATGACTTTGTGCTCTCAATGAGTAGGCTACTGTACAGCACACACGCATACACATCTAGGCCGGCACGCATATAATTCCGAGTCTGACTCACCCCCTTTAACAGAAAGTCAATAACAATACAGGAATGATTAATCAGTCCCTCCGTGGCACCTCCCTCTCTACTCACCACCTTCCACTCTCCCTTCTCAACCCCACTCACCCTCTCTCAGCTCAGTATTGATTTGAATGCATTTGCCTCCCATTTATCCGTTAGCCCCCCTCCGCCCATCACGTATACACTGGCACTGCATCGAGCGGTCACAAAGAACCTTTTACACAGGAGTGTCTACCACTCACACAAACAGCACACACACTCACACACTTGTGTGCAGCAATAGCAAACACACATCACTGCAGCACGCACACAACATCTGATACTCTGATAGGTACCACACTTAACTGCATTGCACTGTGGGAGTTGACTTGATTATTCTGGAGTGCAGATTTGGAGGGTCCTTTTCATGCTGCGGGTGCATTATGTGTGTGTATTTGTGCTTGCATGTTGCACACAAATTCGCCTAAACACAAGGCAGCATTCTTAAAGGTTTAACTGACAGCTCATTTGACCCCCCCCATTCCCCCACTACCATTCTGGTTGGTGGCACACAGGTTGCCATGACACCAGACTGTTTTGTCTGCCCTTTGACCTCTTTAAGGGGTGCTGTGGTCAATCAGGCATTACATGTGAGGGGCAAAGAGAAGGGAGGAGAGGAAGGGGGAAGCATTTCCTCTGTAAAAATGAGGTCCAAAAGGTTCCTCTATACATCCGTTTTGTACAGAGCAGAAGGCGGGGAGCCTCTGAGAGGCTCACAGTGAAACAAAGACACATGTGCACATACAGACATGGCAGCGCTCTGCAAGGGTAAATGAACTAGGCTGGAGCTCCCAGGGGGTAGGGAGTTATTATGCTCATTGTGCAGTTGGCCGGCTAAAGCTGTTTGGCTGCTTCTTTTGAAGTTATATTTATCAAACTGAAGCAGGAGGCTTAACACTCCAAGCTGATGCATCTCTTTGTCCACGCTGCAGAAAGCATGTGTGCAGAATTCATTTAGATGGCTGTCAGATATTAAGAATTAAACACCCCTCCTATGTTTGTCCATACAATCTCTGACATAAAGTTATGCACGAAACAGGATTCATGTCAGTTGTGTTGCCTAGAGTAATGTCCTTCCCGTGACAACTTTAAAGTGTGTAGTGTCATTTTCTCTCAACAAACAGCAAGTGTTCACAGTAAGCTTGGTGTTAATGATGTATGTGTGTATTAATGGCAACACTTGAGAAGCAAAGCAAAGCATTTGAGCTTTTGTGAATTATGAGTGAATGGGTTTTTTGAAAAAAATTCTGTTCTATCAGAATTATTACAAAAGTTAGATTAATCTCACGCTACTTTATGTGATGATAATTGATCGTATAATTGCATCAATTGGACTGCAACTGTTTGTCTCTTTCAGTTTATGTATTTAAATATGCTCAGTTGTGGATGCTTTCCCCTTGTCCTTCGTATTCCTTATTTCCAAATGCTAACGTCAGAGCACTCACATTCAATGGAACGGATCCATATTACACAAATATACTTTGTAGATTAGGTGTTGCTTCAGTGGCAAAGTTCATGAAAGACTAAAACACTTTTTTCAATTGTTTTCTCCAATTTTAAATGACGGAAACTTTCTCCAAATATTTTTTGTGTATGTATGTTACATTGTAGTTTTGGAGTTGATGCAGAGCAGCTTATTAGTAAGTCAGTAGCTTTTCCTGGTCTAGTGCAGTGACACTTCAGCTGTTGCAGAGCTTGAACCTGTGACCTCTTGGTTAAACTTTCTATTCATGAGGCCAGCTTGGCTCCCTCTAACCTCTGTGTGTATGTGTGTGTTTCAGTGGGCCTTCTCTTCCTGTCAAAGAACACCTGGCAGACTTGAACAAGGGAGGGATCTCAAGGTAACAACTTTTTGATTTCAATACAACGTCCTTAGTGATGAGGTCACCACTGTCATCATTTCCATTTAGCTATCCGACTCTATTTCCGTTTTCAATGCAGCTGTGAAACAATGGCATTAATAACTACAAAGTTGTGAACATGCTGTTAGTTTTGAATGGATGGACTTATCACACACATGTACATCTATGTACAAACTATTTATACTTAAATTGACATACAACTTCATGCTTACAAAGTAATCTACAATATGTAAATATACCCATAAACACAGTCTGTTTTTCTTTCCTGATGTTTCTGATCTGAAACTGTTTAGTTGCTTTAACCTGAATTTAAAAGCCTAACCAAGATCAAGGGTTTCAAATAAGCTTCAGCTTCATGCCCTATACACATTACCTCTGTTTCCTCATGAGAGGAAAAATCCACTTATCTTATTTGATCAATCAATTGTACACAGTAAAACAAAACCCCTACTGCAAGAATCTTAAGACAGTAATGCTCCGCTGAAGCATTCAAGTTCAAGTGCATTTTTAAATACCCTTTACTCCCACACAGGTGGTTTCACTTATTCTGGCTAATTAAATTAGTCAGGTTGAAGGTGGGTCGAGCTATGCTGGAATTACATGAGCTCACCAAACTTCCATGAACCAATGTGCAGGTGCAACTAAACTAACCAGAGGGTCAGACAGATGTCAGTCAAGCATAGCACAGTCCTCAGACAGGTCTAATCAAGCAGATAAGTGAAAACACCTGTGTATGAGGACTATGAGCCTTTAAAAGATGCACACAGTATAAAGTCCAAAACCCTTCTGTAGGTTACCAGTCACACTGTAGATACAGGCATCATCATATTTTTATTTTGCTGTATCAGTTAAAGCTCTGCTCCTCAGTGCTTCAGTCATGTCTGATGTACCTTTATAAACTGTTTGGACATAGATGCATTTACAGATTTGTTTGTAATCTGCTATGGCTCCCCTGTAAACTGATAACTTTCTAATTCTTGTTAGTTTGAGTGAAAGAAAAAGTAAATGTGACAGACACAGGTTCCTTCATTTTTGCATTTTTGTAGGTGCATGGAGGAACTCAAAGTGTCAATAATCATACAAAAATCATTTATTATTTAGGTTTTCATTTACTTTTTAAAAGCCAAAGGATTGGCCCTGAAAATAAAAACACGTACACACACGTCGACTAATTTCAGCTCACAAGTATGATATATTGTGATAAAAAGGAGCTTAAGGGCTTTTATCTGAAGTGTTTTATTTGTAATTAAATTAAGTTGCAAGAAATTGGACAAAAAAATCATGTTTGGTTAAGAATTCAGCAATTTATGTACACATATTATCATAATATTATGCTCTAGCTGACCAGAAGCTGTGGAAAAATTAGGATAACAATTAATTAAAAATGGAATTTAGTGCTAAGAGAACTAAATTTCAAGGTAGGATTTTGTGATTTTGTTTTGTTCTATTTAGCAAAATGATGCGCAAATCAAACACACAATCAGCTTAGTATTTCATTTCCGATACATTGAACTATCATGCCAGACACGCCAGCCCCACATACGTAGAATGACAGCTGTGCCATAGCAACAGTTTGGCTAGTTGCCAGGCTGTTTGGGTTGCCAGGCAAAAGGTTCCCATGGCAACATTCATTTTGCCATCTTGGCTGGCGTCAACCAAAGCAGATTAGTGTAGGATCGAGGTTAGAGCATTGCTCTTACCTGGGGAAAAAAAACACATGCATATTTCAGCAGATCAGAGTGTTACTCTCTTATGTTACAAACGTTGCAACAGTGCTGCGATGGTACACTCAGGCAGAGATGTTGCATGCTTTACTCCAATGAAGGGGAGTGGCAGAGGCAATACAGATATTTGATACTGAAACTGGGCATTGCTGCTTACATGGGCACATGCTGATAATCGGCTGGTTCTGTATATTCAGCCCTGAGAGGAGTGTTTTTTAATCTTCCTGTTTTCTCCGAGTTACATCATGTTCATTTCATCACCTACAGCCTCAAAACCTCAAGTCAAGTTGTCTGATGTGTCGACCGGCAAGACTGTGAATTTCTTACATGCCTTTAAGAACTGTACCATGAAGCAATAGCTGAATGTGTGTCACTGTATGTGGATGATGATCAAGTATGAGAGGAATTTTGAAGTTGAAGTGAGGCCGCCCCATTTATGAATCACTCTAGATATTTTTCATAGTGTATGAGTCTTTAACTGCTTAGACACTCAGACAGGCCTGCTCAAGGGTGGAGTGAGCAAGAGCAATAGAGAGAAAGAGAAGGATTGCTGACATTGGCACAATTACACTGCATTTCTGCGTGATTTGACTGTGAAAATATTGCAGATGGGGGTATAAAGTGGAGTAGATCGTGGGTATAAAAAAGGCAGAATGGCATGAATGTGCGGATAGAGGAAGCAGGAGGGGGTATGAAGACAGAGGGTGGTTAAAAGGGTAAGAGGCGGGAAATGGGGACCCATGAGGGCTGAAGCAGTGAAAAGGTTGAGTGAAGAGAGAGGAGAGAGAGATGAGGGGGAGGGTGTACCTTTGGGACATCAGAGTGAAAGGGACTGGGAGCAGCAGACAGAAGCGGATTAGGACTCTAAACACACAACAAAAAAGAAAAGTTAGGTAAAAAATTCACCTGGCAACGTTTTCACAGTTACACCCTGTTGCATGATTGGTTAGAGGCTTTAAGTCGGCTTATCTAGGTTCTTTCTCTCTCTGTCTGCCTATTCTCAAATAGCTGCACAGTTCAACAGGAGGTCTGCAGAAGGATAGTTGGGGCAAAGCTGATCTTTACTCATTTTCTGTATTGTACTGCTTCTTTGTTGGAAGACAGATTCCTTAAATCCCACATGCCAAGCAACGTTTTCATGCAGAGAATATAGAGCTCCCACATACTGCTCTCTTTTGTTGCACTCAGAAGATGGTTTTAACTTGCACTCAGTTTTCTGAAAGCATCTTTATTTTTTCATAGTGTTCACGAAACCAAATCATTTGGCTTATATATATTTGCACACTGCAGCATTTTATCCAAATCAGCTGTCTGATTCTGCTTAATAGCCTTAGCCTGAATTTCATCTGCGTTAAATGCCATCTGCCATAACACTGTCATCCACATCAGGTCTGCTGTCAGCTGTAATATCTAAATCTGGGTGACTTCTGCTTCATGGTCAAAATGGAATTTCCTTCATGTTGCAGAGAAAAAAAAACTTGAACACTAAAAGGGTTTTGATCTGTGGAAGTCATGACTACTGTGTGCAACAGCACCAAGTTTGAAGGCCCAATGCTACATTCCAACAGCTGCAAACCAGGAGTGTTGCGATACTCTGAGCACTGATTCAGATGTAACTGGGGCAACATGCTGCTTAAATGCCATCTAAAGAGTTTTATCAGAACCTTATCATAACATAAATATATCAATAATTAATTGTACAGAAGTCATGACTTTAGTCATTGCTTTTATAATTTCAAAAAGTCAAAAGAGTCCAGCCTTGATTCTTGATTTTGCATTTTTTTTATGCTGGTGTATTGCAGTGTCTGGTGGCATTGAAAGAGCAGTGCATGCAAGAGAACAGAGATTTGAGATGGAGTTTGCACTGTCACCAGTAGGGGGCAACAACTCCTAAGAAATAAATGGAAATACTATAAATGAACATTGGAAATGAAGCCTTTGTAGTACTCTGCTGCATGAGAGGCTGAGATGTGTGGAAAATGATTTTCTTAGTTTTGTTTAAGTGTTGTAGTTTATGGAGTGTTTTTTTTTCAAAGATAATGATAACGATAATGTCAGCCGCCTTATCTTTCTCTTTCAACGGCACTTATTAGCTGCATAAATCCAAATGAGACTGTTGGTGCTACCTGCTCCACATAACCTGAGCCCCTTCACTGCAGCCGTTCCAGTGCCATCATGTCCCTTGCAGCACTCAGTGTACAGTAAGTGTTTTTCCTGGACCCCAAATTGTAAAGCAATCCTCCTAACTCAGTCATGATTGCAAATCCATTTACCATTTCATATTTTAGAGCATTAAAAATCCCATTAATTAATGGCAAAAACCCCATTAATCAAACTCATTTTTTCCTGCTTTTCCTGCTTTATCTACTGTGACTACATACACAAACACAAACTGAGCTTAATGGAAGAAGCTATAATAATAATAATAATAATAATAATAATAATAATAATAATAATAATAATAATAATAATAATAATAATAATGGTAAAATAAGTTATGTAACAGAATCAAGATTTCTGTGCCTAGATCCAAGCCCAATGTAAAAACTGCATAAACGTATTTTATAGCATAA
Source organism: Scomber scombrus (assembly GCF_963691925.1). Taxonomy (NCBI): domain Eukaryota; kingdom Metazoa; phylum Chordata; class Actinopteri; order Scombriformes; family Scombridae; genus Scomber; species Scomber scombrus. Next base: position 14,584,926 of record NC_084976.1, on the reverse strand, counting down.
CAATATATGCAAGAAAGAAAATCCTAGGGTAAATCTCTTGAGTCTGTATGTCTCAAGCTAAAAGAGGAAGTTAACTATTTCAGAATGTCACTCACATCTACATTGAGGCGTGAGGTAATTGGCTGACCACTCCTCAGGAGCCAGACAGGTATATAGAGTTTACGGACAGACACCTACGTCCTGCTGGTGAAGATCTTGTCTGAAGAACAGCTTTACAGCCTGTGCTCTGCAGTGTGAGGTAGTTGGTTGTATGGTTTCGCATAATAAACAGCAAGGAGATAACTGTACAACCTTCTAGCTTTCCCTGCGGAGTCACTTCTTGCCACGTCTAACAAACCCCCAGCAGAGAGGTAAGTCTGTTGTTACTTAGCCAGAGGGTCTCCTAGTGGTTAATGACATGACCCATCCTTTTCAAAATTGCGTCGCTTCTCATCCTCTCAAGGTCTAATCAGATACTCTCCCGCGGGCAAGTCCTCGTGAAAACTTCCCCATGAACTTGTTTGTCATTTTTGTGTGCGATATTTGTAACAAGTGGGCATGTTTGTCAGGTGGAACTCCTTCTGCTTGACAGGTTGTTGCTTGTATAATGGCAATCAGCAGCTCACACTGCAGCAGAAATACCTTTAAAAGAGGACACTGGAGCTCTAGTTTTATCCAATAACCTTCAAGGTACGGCAATGAAACACAACACAGTATAGATAACATGAGCCACATATATTATACACAGCGTCACTATAGTATGGTTCTTCTGCTTGTGGCAGTAATTCATGAGCTCAATTTATGACTCTATAATACAACAGGTAGAGTACCCTTCAGTGTGCACCTGATATTGATATTGTTTCTGTGTACACCTGATATTATGCTTCAACACACATATATGCACTAATGTATCCAGTTTTTTAATTGATCCTCCTCCCATCCCCTCAGCATGTTAGCCTGGTGGTTGAGACAGTAGCCATCTGCAGTGCGTTATAGCCGGCTCTCCTCCCCTCCCTGGAAAGGAGGAAAAAGAGGCATATATCAGAATTGTGCTGATTCGACACTGTCTGTCGTCTTTATCATCTCTGCACTATGCTGTCGGGGCAGTGTGTGTAGATGCAAGCATAATGTACGTACACTATCTTCCCAGCCTCTGTCTGTCCAGGCAATAGAGTAAAGATTGTTTATAGTGATCAGTAACACTTGGCTCATTTTCCCGCCTGGCAAATGCTGCACACCGTGCATATGTGTGTGCAGATTTTATACCAACATATTTTCATACATCCACATGCACACTATTCTAAAAATATCTTTAAAAGATGAAACCATAAGTAAAACACCAAATTCTCAATCAATATAGAGCCCCATGCCTTCCTCGATGCACCTACACATGCGAAACAAACAAATCCTACATTACTCTTTGTAAAGCACGGTTTGCCCTTTGTTTTGTCTTGGCGCACATATGCTATAAGTTTTGAAAACAGGTGTGATGTGCTGCCAAAAGCTGTCTCTGGTCTCCTGGGATCTAACGGCAAATTAGAGCATCCCAATCCTGAGACAGACAAGGCAGACACCATCCCAGACTGATGATGTCATCCCTGTGGAGCACTCCTAGTGCTTTGTCTCTCAGTGGCACTGCAGAGTGCAGCTGCAGGCACACAAACACACATACATACACACCTAGATGCACACACACACACACACACACACACACACACACACACACACACACACACACACACACACACACACACACCTGTCTGTGACATTCTGCATTTGTCACTCAGGTTCGGACACTGCTGATACCAGAAGAGGACTGCGTTCACTTGGTGTTTAAGACAAAATGGCGACCAGATAGCCACGATCTTGGAAAGCTATGCTCAAACGCAGTCTAGGTTTACTGGCAAGAGGAGAAACACGCCTGCAAACACCCCCTACATTCTATAGTGTAGTCGCGGTCAGAAATCTATGTGCTGTAAATGTACAGGAATTTGTCTCGGTGACATTAATGCAGGTTCAGATAGAATATTTGTGCTGCACAAGCACATATTGCAGGGGAAATCCCATTCTGGGCAAAGGGATGGCGCAGAACACACATTATACATTTCACAGCAGATAATGTAAATACATTTAATGCGTTGTTTCTATGCAAATGCAGGTGGCATGGCATTACAGTATGATTGCGGCCACAGAGGAGGATGTTAAGAGTCCTGTACTGCATAGGGGCTATAAATAAGATGGTTATAAAGCAGAAAGGTTAATTCAGCTTTACAGTGTATGTGTCTCAAATACCTGCTGAAAAAAAGTGAATATAATGAGCTATTATGAAAGTAGGCTATAGTGTTGTGATTTTATCCTAACCTATATTCCTGAAAGGTTTTATTCTTGTCTGAAAGCCGTTTTAAAAGGAGGTGAAGATAAGTTCTTCTTAATTGATTCCTATTATATGTTTGCAATTGGTTGCCTCTCGTAGAGAAGGCTTTTAAAACTTTCACTAAATGTTTAAGAGTCCCTCCAGACATGTTTTAAGATGCATCTAAACATTTCGTACTTTGAATACTCAGTCGTGGAAAAAGTATTTAGATCACATTATTAAGTAAAAGTATGAATGTAGTAATGTATAGATACTACTTTACAAGTAAAAGTCCTGCATGAAAAAGTATTAGCAGCTTGATACAGTTAAAGTATTGCAGTAAAAGAAGTGGTTTGGTCTCCCTGATTAACATATTATTATATATGACATCATTAGATTATTAATACTGAAGCATCAGTGTTAGAGCAGCAAGTTACTGTTGTAGCTGCTGGAGGTGGAGCAAGTTTCAACTACTGTATATACAGTTAGCTAGTTTAGTCCAGTAATTCTCAACCTAGGGAATGGGCCCTTCCAAAGGGACATCAGATAAATCTGAAGGGTCATGAGATGATTAATGGAAAAGGTTCTTTGATTTTTGGTGAAATATTGGCTCATTTGACCATTTATTAAAATGAAATGTGAGAGGTTTAGAGGGGAAAATCCCTATTTGGTGGAACTGTTAACAACTCATGGACATCTGAAATGTGACCCTGACTACACATTAATTTTTGTAAAATGTCAAAAGCAAAAAAGATTAGAAACCAGAATGTGTTGTATTTTAAAAGCTTGTCATGTTATCCATTGTGTCAAATCTTCATCTGAAGAGTAACTAAAGCTGTCAAATAAATGTAATGTTAGATGTTAGTGTTTGTGCACCGGAGGCTTCAAGTTTTCACGTAACACTTTTGTAAGTTCAATATTGGTTCCGGATTGAGCTCAGAGAAACTTTCCACTTTCAGCAGATAAATGTGAAAACATCCTTCTAGTGTCAAACTCTGCACATACATCATTCTGCACAGTGAAGCTCAAACGTTCTCTTTAAGAGAGATCGATGTGGTTAGTTGTCCTCACATTTGTCTCAATTTCATAGCCTTCTTTTTTTTGTTAGCCAGGTTGCTATAACACGACTCAGTCACTCACTCGCTCCTTCAGGCCAAAAAAAAAAAATTTTCTTTGTCAAATTCTCCCATCATTTGCTCTAAATGTGCAACACATTGGTTAAGTTCTCTGTTATACAACATGGTCAGAACACTTTAGTGCCATTAATGATGCTTACACATCGAGTGTAGTGTTTATGCTCCATCTCGCTGAACAGACAGCCAGTCAGTGAGTCTAAATTAGATTTACTTTCATTTCTGAATTTCCCTCAGGGATGTATGATTTTGTTATCTGGCGACTGCAACGGCAACTCTCTGTCCTCTTGGATATTAAAGCAAGTGTTACAATCAAACTGCCTTTCGACATCTCAGTTGATTGACCAACAGAACAGAAATATTAAAGTATAAAGATATCAGAGGACTAAAAAAATAGAAGAAATGCAAAACTGCTGCATTTTCTTTGTTTATGCATGTAAACTAGCACGCAGCTGTGGATTTCTATATTTACTTTAAATAACCTGCCTCCTGTGCTCCATTTCTGCACAGTCTGGAACATTTTGGTTGTACCAAACAGCCAACATATTGTCCACCTCTGATGTTAAACTGTATAATCAACACACATTCTTGTAATTGGCAAAGCTTTCCACAATGGGTTTATTTAGTGTGTTTGATGTCACTCCTGCAATTTACAGTTGTGTTGGAGCAACACTATAAATCCTGTAATCAATTTGATGACAGTATGATTGCTGTACACATAGGAGGAGGCAGTAATGTCAGGCTCTCAGGTTCATGAGACTCCTGGGCTTCATATTTTCTCTCTATTCTCATCCTATTAGAGGATTCTGACCCTCCCCCTCCATCCCCACTTTCTACTAGCCTCCCTGACACCCCCCCCCCCCCCACGCACCACCACCGCCAGCCACCCATCTCTCTCTCTCTCTCTCTCTTTCTCTCTCTCTCTCTCTCTCTCTCTCTCTCTCTCTCTCTCTCTCTCTCTCTCTCTCTCTCTCTCTCTCTCTCTCTCTCTTCTCTTCTCTCTCTCTCTCTCTCTCTCTCATACACACATACAAACACACACATACACATGCACTCACTGCACTCTTATTCACTCTCTCTTTCCATCTCTCACACGTTCACACACATACACGTAGCTCACAGACTGGGGTGGGGGTGGGGGGTTTAGTGGGCTAGTAGAAACGTGAGGCTTGAAAAACGTGAGAAGAAAAAGAGGAGGATGGAAGGATGACGACTAGAGAGAGAGAGAAAGGAAGAGAAGAGACTTTGAGGTACAATGAATGCAAAGAGAGACGACTGGGAGGTTGAATGAATGTGTGTTTGTGTGTATGCGTATGCGTGTGTGTGTGTGTGTGTGTGTGTGTGTGTGTGTGTGTGTGTGTGTGTGTGTGTGTGTGTGTGTGTGTGTGTGTGTGTGTGTGTGTGTGTGTGTGTGTGTGTGTGTGTGTGTGTGTGTGTGTGTGTATATATTAGATAGCATGTGCATCAGGCAGTTTGGTGAGTAAGCGAGCATGTGAATGCACAGGTAAGCAAGATTTTTTCCTTTCTATTTCTCAGTTTGCAGCTCCATGTGTTTCTGCTACCAGCCCTATGGAGACAAAAGGTGAAGCACTGTATGGATGTTAGTGTTAGTCAGGTAGGTAGGTAGAGAGCAGAATAATGGAATCAATACTATTGTCTGTAACCTACCTGCCGCTGGGCTCGCTGTCTGGCCCCAGCACAGAGAGGGGGAGAGAGAGAGAGAGAGAGAGAGAGAGAGAGAGAGAAGAGAGAGAGAGAGAGAGAGAGAGAGAGAGAGAGAGAGAGAGAGAGAGAGAGAGAGAGAGAGAGAGAGAGAGAGAGAGAGAGAGAGCTGCTTCAGTACAGAGACTCACACAGACTCACACTCACACTGACTGGGAAAGAAAAGACAAGAAGAGGCTGACTGTAAGGTGAGCCTCTTTTTTTTCTTTTACATTTCACTCACAACATGAATGTTTATTTTTTTATGCAGAGCTGACATGCATTTGTATCTGAAACTTTTGCAACACTAATTCTTTGCACATTTTCCTTTGAAACAAGTATGCTGTATATGAATGAGTGTGTGCATGCTGCTTTTAACTGTATAAATGTGGTATTCTCTGTGTGCTTACACACGCGGAAAAGCCTTTCAATTAGTGTCTGGGCTGCATATTGTAGACAGGTCATGTCTTCGCTTCATGTTTGATCTGAAGCTCTGCACTTTAATTCTCACTTTCCTTTGAAAGCATTTTTTGTAAATCTGAAATGTGAAATTGTTTGCCTGTGATTTACCTCAATTTTATTTCCTTCTTACATCTGGGAGATACATTAGTAAAATTGGCTGCTGTCAAGGAATTTAAATGTTATGTCTGGTAATGTTGTACTATGTGCATTTACACCTACTGTAATTATAATGAATGTAATCAACAAGGAAATTTCCACTTCTCTTGTGTTATGTGGTATTAATTCAGTGTTGTTTTATTGATAGTGACATGAATGAAAGTATTTAAAACAAATCTTTAATGAAACCTCGACTGCAGACAAACCATTATTCATTTGTAGGTGAAGCGATGACAAATGTTGGCTATTCCCCCTGGTCTGATCCACCTGCCATGTCTGGTACATCCGACAAGGAAATCTCAAAGTCACACCTCTGTCTTCCAAAATCTTGAGGCCTGTCCTGTAGTTCATGAAGCACATGTAATGCAGTTCATTTGATGCGGCACGTGACGCATGCACATTGCACTTTTATTCACATTCACGCTACACTTGTGATGAAAACATGTTACCCTCATTTTTGTATTATAATATGTGCTTATGTCCCTTTTTCCATCACATATGAACATAATCTTTCCCAGTCAAAGTGTCATTCTGTCTGTCTACCAATGGGTGGCATCAGTTTCTAATATCTCTACGCAATTATTTTTCTTTCTTTCTTTACCAAAATGTTTTAATATATTACATTGAATTGACAAATAGTACAGTTTAATATTGTTGCAGTTTTAGTTTAAAGTGTAATGATTTGACTTTACATTAACAGGTGTACTGATGTCTTATATGCCCTTCTTGTCCCGCTCTCCTCCCTAAAAACCATCGAAGACTTCTTTCATCTGAACTGGTAAGTCGGTGCTTCAAATTTGCACTAATGAAACATGGTGCAAGATAATCTGAAGTGTTGCTTGCAGATGCTGTCAAAACTTTAAGACACCAGTGCAATTTAAAATTGCACAATTAAAGAAAGTTCAGACTGTAAATCGCTGTTAATTAATCTAAACGTTCACTCTGTGTACATTTTCTTCATAGGCAGTTGTGGAGAAAAGATCAAGAATCAAAGATAAACGTCCCTCTCAATGTAAGTAAGGTCAATTCTGGGCTATAATTCTGCTCTTATGGTTTATGTACGTCTAAAGCTGATTTTCAAAACCCTTTCAGCTCACTGAGCTTGGAAAAGCTATTAGACATTGTAATCTGTCAGTAATAGCGCAATAAATCATGTTCAAAATGTGCATGACATTTAACAACAGTTTAAAATTAATTGTTTCTCCTAAATTAATTGTGTCTCCTCCTTAATGTGCTAGACTGCTGCATTGCTGAGATATTTGTGCCTACTGTGAAAAACGTTACTTTGCCTCTGATTGCTGCTCTGCGAAGCAAAAGATTAGTACAGACGAAATGTAGACAAACATGTAATGATTATTTGGTAATTATGCACTTTATGTTTTAATTGAACTGATCGATTGTGCCCGGTCTGCAGTGAACCAGGAGACCAGACCATCGGTGCCGCAGAATCCAAATGTCAGATGAGGTCATGTCTTTGTTTCGGTGCAGCGACGATGCGGTTCTTACTTTTAATATGTTACTTCCCAGAGTTTTGTGTCTGACTTTTTTGTTGTTGTTGTTGTTGTTTGTTTCAAATGGCTGTGTACTTAAATCCTCTGTGGTGCATGATAATTTCACAGTATGCCCCTCTGTCCCTGAGACCCTTAACCTGTGAGGTCAAAGCAGGTCACAGGTGAGGTCCTCGGGAACAGGGCTGCATTCAGTTTCAACGTCCCATAAAAAGAATCATTATATAGAAGTTCTTACATATTCTTCTAACATGTTCTCTACAGTCATCTGTTTTTATTGGATGTTTCCTCGAAGACAAGAAAACCCTCCAATGATACAATGTGTGTCTTAGTATCCAGCTGTATGTCTATTAATTTGTTGTCTATGTCAGTATGTTTATCTGTCCAGTCAGAATTGAAACTTACCAACTTGGACAAGAAGACACACTCTCGTCTGGTAGCACAGACACACTCAGGGGGCCAACCCTATTGGCTGGCTTTGTGTTATAGCCTTTAACAAGGGCCACTAGGAAGACAGCCGGGGGTTGTGACCCCGTCGTATTTGTCACCTTCAAAAAACTGTTGGACTTGTTGCATCTACATCATGTCAATTTTTATGTACTTTGTGCTTGATATATTGCTGTGTATAATAAAAAATGGTCAAAAAAGAAAAATGTCCTAATTTCTTGCTCCACAGATGTTAAATTTGCAGTCTCTTAGTGTTCAGTTTTATTCTCTTGTGCATCTTTATGAGACGGACCCAGTTTTTATCTGGAGCACCATTTATTGAATATAAAGTGCAAGTACAAGGTTTTGTAAAGATTGCGTCCATTACTGTTTAACATTTGAGTTTAAAAGTTTGTCTGCACAGATCTTAAAAAAGTGTCCTTTTTTACAACTAGATTGTAAATGAGCAGATTTTCTGCTCATGTAAATGCTCTAGCTATGCATGAGAAGATATTATCAAAGTGTCCATGTTACTGCACACACACACTGTATGCAAACAGACATAATTAAATGCACTCTCTCACACACACATAGTTGGGATTTTACATGTCCGTCTGTCTGACTAGCTATCTGACTTTGGCAGTCCTGGAGCAGACTCTTGCCTAATATTGATTGGCTTGTCTGTGTGGAGACAGATGAATGCATTAGTACCCAGCTCACCCTGCCACTGGAAATATATTAAGTTCATATTTTACTAGGCACCCTGTCTGGTTGCCATGGAGATGCACCGGGAGTGAGGGACCAGGGAGGGGTGGGGGGTGATGGGGTTGGGAAGGAGGAGGATGGGAGACGAGTGGGGGATACAGGATGTGATGAGGCAGTCGACTTGATTTGTAGTCCTGCTCCCTCTTCCTCTTTCTCTCCCTCCGTCCGTCACTTGTGTCCTCTCTTACCTCTTCCACCTTCCTCTCTGTTCAACCTGATCTCATGGGATGGCGTATTCGCAGCTACTTTTCACATTTTCCAAACTCCACCAGCAAGAATGGGCACTTTTTCATTCTCACCACACACTATTCTATTGATTTCGTTGTCCCTTTTTTTCCCTGTTTTCTATTTGGCTCTGATTCTGCATCTTGCCATCTCCTCGCCACCAGTTAGACTTCAATTCATTATATATTTCTATAGGGTTTTCTTGCCGACACGTTTCCCACTTTATCCCTCTACTTACATAAGCATTTAACTCCCTCTTCATCTGCCCCTCTCCTCCCCACACTCACCCCCCTGCTGCCGCCTCCCTCCTTGGCTCACTCCATCTCTGTGCTCTGCAGTAAAACTGGTGCATTGAGGCAGCAGGAAATGGGGGCTAGAGAGACAATAGAATGGAGGGAAGTATAGAGGGGAGTCTATGATGCTCTCCTCTCAATCTCACTTTCAATCACATGTGGGATTCCTAGAATGTGAAACCTTGGAATCACTATGAGACCAGCATTTGAATAAAAACTGTTTATAGACAAAAACCTTTGTCAAGCTTGATACTCATGCTGAAAAATGTGCACGTCTGCTTTGTGGTTTGTGTGCATTAGCTTGCTGTTCAGCACATCTTTGAGCTGCTATCAATGCTTCGTTAATGTGCCAGACAGTCTTCGCCTGTGTTGGGGTCACATTTTGACTGAACACAATGTTAGAAATGTTGATTCCTGCTTCAGGAAGCTGGACCGTATATTCAACAACGATCAAAGAGTCATTCAAGCTGGCAGAGTGGGTGCGGACAAATGATCTTTCAAATTGTTTAATATAATGTTTTGAATTTGTGTTCAGAGCAAACACATTAAAATTAGAAAATCATCTCTAAGCAACAATTTGAAACCAATAACTGAGAGCATGCCCCAATCAGGAAGCTGGCTTGTGTGTAATATGTCCCTCTTCAAGGTAAAGGCTATGACAAACAGCTGAAGGAGATTCTGGATGCAGAGATCCTGCCCATGGCACAGGAGTTCGACAAAAAGCTGAATAACGGTAGCTAAACACCTGCACTGATAGCCTCATAACTTCACATGTAAACGACTCTTTACAGCATCAGAATTGTTAAGTAAGATCAGAAATGGAGTGGAGTTAGAAATTAGAAATTTTAAAAATGATGCCCTAAAGCGCACAATTTGAGCAGGATATGTTGAGCCAAATATTTCTGTCTTCCTCCTCCTCCTCCTCCTTCTTCTGTTCATCCATCAGACACAGTGTATGAAGAAAGGTTGCAGACAGCAGCAGACAATTTCATCGCAGCTGCCTCCAAACTGCCTAGAGGTGAGACATGGTCTCTTCCCTCTGCCTTCATCTTCTTATCTATAGTAAGGCCTATATTAGGTCATTATAGCTCCCTCTGATCTTTGTACTCTCACTCTGTAATAAGCTAGTTACAGTATGTTATTACAGCCTTTCAAATGCTGTGGAGAATAAAGGAAGCAGTCAGGTTGAACTGACATCTGGATGTTGGCTCCAAATAAAGTAATCTGATTGAAATTAAATTGAGTAATCTAAACTCACCATCTTTTGTTTATTTCACAGTCTCTGGATGTTTTCCTCCATGTGGTTAGTGCCTTTTCAATTCTTCGATTTCATAATTTCTGTCTTTGTAGAACTCTTCTTTTTAGAAACTGAAGAGTATTCGTTTCCATCAGGTTTTCAGAGTACAGGAGCAGTATACAACTGTATTACCTGCCAGTATGACTCCTGCAAATTCCCTCTTGACTGTCCAGGTGAGTATCACTAATGTGTCCAACATATTGGATTACTGATTCTGTTACATCACAAATTTCAAATGAGAAAATCAAGACTTGACACATTCTTACATAACTATATTTTCACCTTCATATGCATTCACTCTTGATCCTTGAAATCCTCTGCTTTTGATCCCTGAAATGCTCTTAGCAGAAAGTCAGGATTTGAATAAGAGACCAAGGCGATGTTTTATTTCCACACATTATATCTTTTGCACAGAGCCCCCAAGGTACTCTTTAAGTCCTTGGCTTCTTTATGCAAGGTGACAGTTGACTCCCACACACTGTGGTGTGCATATCAACCCTGTACAGCACAGCCACTGTTTAGCATATCATCACTTTTACTCCACTCCTCAGAGACTGGGCTTAAGTATTATCATTAAGGAGGGCTCAGACTGCAAAAGCTGCCCCCCTGTGAATGTTATCTGTGTGTATGTGTGTGTGTGTGTGTGTGTGTGTGCATGATTCTGCCTGTGTGCATGTGGGTGGCTATATGTTATTTCAGTTAAAGAAATTAAAGTAACAGAGAACAGCAGGATCCGTATGTGGTGCGATGTGCTGTTTCCATTACCAAATGGCATCGAGATAATCTGGAGGTTTGCAGAAGAGGTAGGCTCAGTGTATATTGCTTATTTATTATAAAGTTGTATTTTTATTAAACTGCACTCAGAAAACTGAGGGCAAGGTAGTATTAATCCATCACGTAAGGCTACAACCAACAAACATTTTCATTATCAATACATCTAACAATTTCTTTAATAATCAATTAAGTGTTCAATGTCTGAAGTGTTAGAAAATAGTGATGAATGTGGATCATTATTCCCGAAAGCCCAAGTTAACATATTCAGATGAGTTTTGTCTGAGCAATAGTAAGAATGCCAAAACTGTTGAGTTTACTGTCATGGACGAAAATAGCAAAAATTCAGATTTTAAAAGTTTTTAACATGTTAGCTAACCTAAATGATTCACAAGTTCTAGGAATTGTTACCAATCAATTTTCTGTCAATTGACTAATCAATAATCATTCCAACTCTAAAGTACGGTGTATAGACAGGGTCTGTTGGGGCCTAACTACAAACTTTTGCCCTGGGGCCCCATAGGAGTTTAATCTTGCCTTTGGCCTGGCTAGCTGTTTCTTCCTCCAGTCTGTATACTAAGCTAACTGTGTATTGACTGTAGCTTAATATTTAACCCAACAAAAAAACGGATACGCATATTTTCCAAAATGTCACACCATTCCTTTAGCACTGCATATTTTCTCATCATATAAAATCTGTTTTTTACATCTGTGTAGAGCAGCAGAAATGATCCCTGCTTACAGTATATTTATTTATTATTGGACAGGTGAAAACCCAGCAGGTGGATCAGTTTCAAGAAGTGACTGCGGGGGTGGACAAGCTCTATTCCATCCCTTCAACCAGCTTGCAGCATCAGGGCACCTACCAGTGTGAGATCTACTCAGGCCAACGATCTATTGTCAGGCTGTACTACTTTCTCACAGGTAACAAGTCACATTTTGGACTTTTCCAAGACACTTTTGGGAGAAAGACTTAATTATTGATAACGGTCAATGCTCTAACTTGGAAGATACAGATGCAATATTTTATTATTAACAAATAAATATGCTAAATATGATTCATCTACATCATCAAGTCAAAGAAGGCAAACTTCATAGTTTATTATATGTTAAAATCATATGGGTGTTAAAAAAAAGTGGAGCAAATTTAAATTATATCTTATAAAATTCAAGAGAATATAGACTGCTTTCAAACATAATGGGCTAAATGATAGCATTTACACACATTTACTTTTTACAGTCTTTTCTGATTATGCATTTGTTTTCTCTTTATGATTACAGTTTGTATTGTTACACCTACAACTCCTAAAACATTATCACTTGGGGTGTATGTACATTTTAGTTTAATTACATAACTAATGTGGTAAATTGATGACAGTAATGTATTAAAAGATACAAATATATTTGTGCAAAAATTCCATGAGAAGCTATAACTAAGTGATGAATTTACTCCCTAATAAGATTATTTTTGTAACTTCCTTATTCATTCATCTTCATCTTTCCTTGATGTCCTTAATATTTAAATATTCCTGCCTGCATATTCCTCATTTCAATCTCTTCAATCAAAGTGACCCCCCAGTTTGTGGCAGGCCACACAGAGCTGCAGGAGATATTTGACCTGTCTCTGCTCCCAGGAGGGCGGTTACTCACTGCGCCTGGTGGTCCTCTTCACTCCCCTCTCCTCCTCCCATCATCACTGCTTCTCACTGTCTGTTTAACTGCTTTGCTGCTGCTGTTATTCCTGACCTTGGGGTAAAACAGAGCTATTATGTGCACAATATCAGACATAAATAGTAAAGAAACTTGTATATACACACCCATCCAGTGAATTCAAGATGCTCTATGCCTATGACATATATGTCAGGTGTTATCACATCTCCCAATTTTTCTTTGGATGTTGCAGGGCTCTGCACTGGTCTTCAGCACCAGCGGAAACATGTCATGTTGAGCGAGCAAGTGGAGATGAAAATTTAGGATCCTGAAAACTGGGAAGATGCATGTAGTGTATATAATAAAGCCATTACATTAAGCCTCTGGTCTTCCACTGAGTGTTACGTCATGTCTTACAGAAAATCTGTGTGTGTGAGACTCCTTTCACCACTAGAGGGCAGGATGCTCATCTTTAGCGGTGATGCCCATACTGAGCTGTTTGCTCTACTGAGCTGAACATTCATTCTCATTTATATCAGACTGTGGTAGAAAATCTGAAATGTATTCATTTGCTATACTTACATGTACTAAATATTCACTAATTTTGATGAACTAGTGCTGTACTTGAGTACTTTGATTGTATTATTGCTACTGTATACTTCTACTTAACTACATTTCAGGCAAATATTGTGCCTTTTGCTCCATTAGATCCAACGACAATACTACTTACTTTGCACATTAAGTTTTTAGATTTTAAACAAATGATTAGCTCATAAAATATGATGATTTGCTGTAGATGACATTACCAAAATATATGCTGCTAAGCTATAGATTCAACTAAACCAGCTTCAACTAAATATCCTGCATCCATGTTAAGATATCAAATAATTCAATAATATTGCATAAGAATCTATTTTTCCGATTACACATTTGTACTTTCAGTTAATTAAAATTTTGAGTGCCAGATGTTTCCACTAAACTGATACCAGGTCTGAAAGATATTTCATATGAGGAGAGGATAAGAAAATTACAATTACCAACTCTAGCACTCGGGAGACATGATTGAGGTCAATAAGCTTGTTCATGGAATGTAGGAAATCACAGCTGAACCTGTGAAATAACTATGGAGCCTCTAAAATGATACACAAAAAAGTGTCTAGAAAAAGAGAAAAAACTTCACTTCACACTTCACAAACATGTCAATAGCATATTAAGTTGATTTGTGATCATTTGTGGAATTATTATTTCAAATGTATTTTTATATAAGTTAAAGATCTGAATACTTTTTTCACTAACTGTGGCAAAATTTTAAAAACAATTAAAATATATGATTCAGTATAATGAAGTGTCCAGTTTTGCAAAGATAAATTCAGAAATTAGGTAAGAAACTGTTTGTCATTGTTGTATTTTTTGTACCATATTTAAAAAGTCATCTCAAAACAAGCTACCAGTTACAGCAGCATACCACAGGTTGGCATGCCACACATTTAGTTTTTAACCACTTTTGTGAAATATGTAGTAGTTCTTGCTTATTCCCCCTCTGGATGTTTATAGTTATGTAAAAATAAAAAAATGTTAATCCTCAAAAAGATGGCTCTGTGTTTCAGTGGCCACTCTGTTAGACTTGATCTGGTTCATCAATAATACTGTGATCGGTTTCATTGTATCAGATAGGGGGATATGGATGCTACAGAGATCTTGTAACGGTGGTAAAGGGTGATAAAATATGGAGAGGAGCAGCTAATACTGTGTTGAATATAGACAGGGTGGAAGCTGGTGTACATTTTGGCAGGAAGGAGTGAGGAAGTAATGTCAGTTAAGGGAGTTAACGGGAGTCAGATTTGAAAGATTTAGAGGAGATAGAAAGCATGATGAGGTGAAACTGACTAGAGACAAGTATAAACATGTTTTTAATGGGTATGACTGTAAATGGATTCAGTGAATCATGTGATGCTGGAAGAAAGACATAAATAGTTGTTGCTGTTGTTAAATATTTGTAAAACTTTTGGTGAAGAGACTTTTCTGCTAGGATACAAAAAAAGGCTCACCTAAATGTGGACTGAAATTTGGACGCCAGCGCACTTGATCAATGGAATGTTTAATGTGTTTGTCTAATTTTTTTTTTTCAACATATACTGTATGTACCCAGGACTGCCTGGAAAGCAGTATTGATATTGAGTGGATTGTCCTGGTGAAATAAAGTAACAAAATTAAACCCTGCTGAGCCCTAAGGTGGCCAGAGGGAGGCAGCAACATGCAGACTCGGGTAGCACACATAAGAAGATAAACTATTTAGAGACACATGAGATTATGCAGCTTGAATTAGAACTTGAACTTGTTGCTACAACTTGAACTTGTTGTTGAACCTTGGGGCTACATTTAAATTGTGTCACATCAGGGCGGTGCTCCAAATAATATATGGTTGCTAAAACATCCAACAAAACAAATCTGAATCATATCCAAGGATGGGGAAGTGTTTCTGTTGCAAAACCTACTTTTCTAAACACGCAACACAGTCTTTGCCAATATATTTATCAATGAAGTGAACCCTCAAAGCTGAACACCTCGACAAAAACCCTCTGATGTCAGAGTCTGCCTTTGTGGTTCAGTCAAGAGTGAATGGCAGAAGTCCTTAAGCATTATGTAACTCTATTTATCCTGTTGTACTCTGGTCAGTATGACCTGAAGAAATATCTTAAGGTGGACCTTTGATGATTTTTTTTTTAAAGTGACCCAGAAAAGAAACAATTATTTATTTTAGTGATTGTACACTTTGCAAGCTATACCTGGTTGCTTTGGGTCAATGTGACCCGCACACACTGTCACGCTTACACACACAAACACAAAAGCAAACATGATCACAGGTATTTACACTGTTCATATGTATATAAAATCCTCTCTCTCATCACAGCTATGGAGTCGCAGAATTGATAAATGTCACTGATAGTTTAACTGGTAAGTCTGTAACTGTTTATTAATGTTATAAATAGAAATCAAATGTGCTTCAACCAACCAGTCAGAATTTAATGTGGTTGTTGGGGGGCTGTTGATAGCATTTTTCTGATCATGTGAACACAATGCATTCTTTTATGACTGAAAGTAAAGCTATTATAAAATATCAAACTAATGGACTCAAATAGCACAACTTTTTATTTATCCATAGTTACAGCCTCAGATGGACTAAATTATTAAAACTAAATTATACAAATCTACTTAGACCTTGTCATCAGGTCAAATTAATTAAATGGTTCAGTGTAGATTATTAAAACTAAATTATACAAATCTACTTAGACCTGGTCATCAGGTCAAATTAATTAAATGGTTCAGTGTAGATTCATGCAGTATGTTGATTTTATCTTACTTTCCAGATCCTGTTTCAAATTAAACTAGAGATTACCTATATTTCTCAACCCATAACTACGTCAATGGCACCTTTGAATTCCATGAAAACATATTTGACCTACTATGCCAAATGTATTTGCTGGCTGTCATGTCTTATGCAAGCAGGTTCATCACCACTGTTGCTCAATGACATCTTATTTTCAGAGCTGCAGGGGAAAATTTAGTCACACTTGGCCATAGGAGCACAATTACATGGACAACTGTTAGTGAGTCCCCACAGAGGAAACAGAACAGTGTGTTTTAAACCAGTAAATTAGACAAACTGTAGCAAGCTATCATGTTATTGACAAGTGCTCAACGAGTCTTTCACTTTCATATTTAGTAGCTGCATAGTTGTTAAGAACCTTCTGTTTTGTTCTGATAACTGTGGGGCAACAGACTGTAACTGTGGTTGGTGGTTCCAGGTACCAGAAGGAGATATTTGACTGCACAGTCTGCTCTGTTGGGAATCGTCCCACACAGGTACCTACCTGGTAAAAACCTCAAGGCCCATTTTTTTTAGTGAGAAAGGGATTTATAGTATATGGTATAAAGAAAAAAACACACCATTAGATTTCCACACTGTCACAGAGACAATGAGAATAGAAATGAAAGAAAATTCCAGTTCAAATTCCCCCAAAGAATGAGCTTCACACCCCCATCCAAGAAAGAAAGAGAAAAGAATAAGGCCATTACAATATTTTATTTATTCCTTTAACAACTATGTTTTCGGTACATTTATACTCCAAAATAACAATCTAATTGATTTTTTAAATCCAGGAATAAATTAGGTTGAACCATTTGAACTTAAAAAATGTCTAAACTATTGATGTGTAAATTGGTTGCTAGGAAACATAACTTCAGTTTAAGGGGAGTTTACAATGAATGGGAAATATTTATTTTTCTGACCTAACCAGCATTGTGGCCATTTAACCTAACAATACTTGTGTCGCATTTTAAAATTCAAGGTATATCCCATTATCTTGTGAAAGGCAGTTTACAATCTTCCCATTGTTATTAAAGGACAGGTTCACAATTTTTCAAGTCCGTCTTAAAATGACAGTCAGGTGCCCAAATGAAAACTGAAGTAGGTTTTTCTTGCCATAATCATTCCTCCTGTTCATAATGGCCATTAGAATATCCCTTCATAATGCACTTAGAAAAGAGATGGGATCCAAAAAGTAGTATGGAGCTTTAGCCATCTAAATAAGTCAAATCAAGAAGATACCTTTCAACACACAAAAAACGTCTTTTTAATGCCCTCTTTTTGTTTTGTGAAACTGATATGACTACCTCTGACTGCTGACGCCTCATATAAGCTTCAGATAAACCTTTAAATGCATTTTTACACAAAATGTAGAGGAAGAATGATTACAGCATGGAAAACCTCTTTCAGTGTTAATATGAGCATGTGACTGTTGTTTTAAGACACTCTTGAAAAACTGTGAACCTGTCCTTTAAATGGCATTTCATTCAGGTTAAACGTGCACCATATTACTTCTGTAACGTTTCAGTGTAAACAGAGTATTAACAAGTTAACATTAATCAGTTATCTACACAACATTCAACATGTCAGCTGTGTCAGTGTCCACTTTTTGGCTACATTTAAATGTACAAACATCTCATTTTATAAATACATAAAGAATGACAGAAATGACTGTACATAGAGAATATAGTAATAGTGACATTTCGCTACTCAATTCCTTTTGTTATAACCTTCAACTTATTACCTTGGCTGTGTCCGAAATCACTCTTGTAGAATGTATCAATTGAGTGTGTCAATATAACCACTACATAGTGCACTCAAATATAAAACTGATGTCTAATTATTCTTTAAAGATTCTATATAAAGAACAATACAAATTATTTAACCTCATAATATAAAGGGTTTTTTCATTATCATTCTGTCACACTATGTTGAAACTCAAGATAGATGATGAGTAAGATGAACTGGGATTAAATAGGAACCTGTTTATCTATTAAGTTTATTTAATTCCTGACTGCTTTTCTGACAGAAACCTTTGGTAGTTCTCCTTCAGTGAATGTCCTGTTAGTGAAGAAAACACAATGTGAGGACTGAGTGTGATGTGCAAGTCTTATAAAGGTTTTGTTAAGCATCTAAATATAGTAAAAATGACTCAACACTCAACTTGTCATTTAATGGGCAGATTGCTTGTATTTTTTTCCACTGGTTAGCTCCGTTGCCCAGGCAACCAATGAAGCACAGTGACAAGACTTACAGCAGGAAACGTAAACTCTACAGATGTGCAATAACATCTAAATACATTTGCTGTCCTACACTGTGTGGTGCTGCTAGACTGAGTCTTTTCCACATTTTCTTTCCTTTGGTCCTCAACTCAGGTAATAGTCAACAGAGAGGAGTGGTTAAAATATCATTGAGGTTATAAGTTGTTCTTTTTTAAAGAAAGAAAAGAAAACCAACCCTTCAGCAATATTCTCTGTTGACAGAGTCATTAATCTTCCTTTTATTGGAGATTTTTTCTGTGGATAGAAGGTGAAATGCCTCTGGTTATCCTGTAACTTTTAACTCTTTTTAAGGCTTTTATTCATGTGTGTAACACTGTACTTCAGTCACAATGCGAGGAAGCAATGGTGGACTACTTACTTGTTTGTTTTGTTGCAATTTGTCATCATTTCCACTGTAAATAAGCCATCTAATGTAGAAAATACTGTTATGATGTGAATTGACTTCATCATCACTTTATTTTAAATAGAGCTGACCTTTGGCATGCATAACAACTTAATTGTTGCCTTGTTGTGTTTTTCCTGCCTCAGGTGTATTTGTCACACATAATAATAATCATCTGATTTGTGATTAAACCACAGGGAAATAACTGCGCCATTCTGGCATTTTCAAAATTACACTGAATAGTCTACAGTATTTCTTTTGTATATGATTAGGTACTGTATATTATTCTGCCAGATGTTGGGGTAATAATACATTTTGAAGACAATACATTAATCCTAAAGAGGCAAACCTCATCATTTGTTCCCTCATCTATATTTCATGTAATATTGCAGAAACTGATACAATTTTGACTTAACAATGTGAAATGATGCATTGTCACATTCTTGTGACATCACATCTTTTTAAAATAACACTGACAAGCCCCAAACATAGTTTTCATCCCTGACAGCTCCAGACAGTGACCTCAAAAAGTCTGGGAAAAGTTGGGGCCTCTGATTGGTTTCTGCTGGTATGCAACGTAAAACTATGTGTATTTGTGGAAGTTCCAGTAAATGATGGCAGCTCCTCCAGTATGACTATGCATGCTGAGGTAGTCAGATGAAAGCTCTCTCTGCAGACTGGGGGGAACACCCTCATCTTCATTTGTCCAAATACTGTGTGCCAAAAATAACTAAATGATTTAACTGAGTTCACTACTCTTGTACTGTGCATATGTTCTTTCTCTAAACTCTTCCTCATTTGGATTTTTTTCCACTACACTTCCACTACAGAAAGGAGTAAATGGAAAGGAATAAAATATTGACCATAAATCTATAGTGGAAAATACTGGAGAGGTAATGGCAACCACAAACCACAGCAGCAAAAAAGTAAAAAAGTAGATTAATTGTGTTGTGCAACAAAAAAACAAAGTAACCATACATTTTAGGCATTATAACAACCCTTCTTATACTGACTCTCCAGCGCTTTTCTGGTGTTTCATTGCATCATATTATCTATCACAGTGTATGACTTCGCTGCATTTCACCTTGTATTAATTATAAAGTCAGCGCATCAGCCGTGACGGAAGAAATCATGATCGTGACCACAGTTGGGGGGTTTTTTTATGCGTTCTGGAAAAACTACTGCTGATTGGTGGGAAAAATGTACACACACCCCTCCTTTGTAAATTACAGCTTCCTCAAAGACAAAAGAGCAGCTAAGATGAAATGAATACGAGACAAAAAGGTTGGTGCTGAAGGTGACACAACATTTTGTGGCACATACTTCCGTTTCCCATTGATAACAGATGAAACATGCGCCCCAACATGTGTGCCAGCAGAAAATACTCCTCCTCGTTGATGTCAGGGAGGGAGGCCCAGACAGGGTGGGGGAGGACAAACTAATTGAAAACAGACTTGAGGGGAGGTGATGCTAGCCTTCGTCAGACTATTGGCTTCGTCCTAAAAAAAGTTCCCTTGTTATCTCAGGATAATTTTCATATTAAATCTATTTCCCTTACTCATTGAGGCCCTCTAACTGTACAGAAACTGTTTCTTTCTGGTAAAGCTTTGGGATCCACATTGGCTGCTTTACAGTCTGCACAGAGTATCACTGGCAGAAGTGTGAAGTTGTTGCCTTTTAGAGACCAAACACTATGAGTATCACTATGAAATACAATGAGTAACGTTTATGGTACTCTTGAGGAAATCCAGACACTTTTACTCATGTGAGAATCTGTTCTTGCCTCCCAAACTACAGTAACTTCCATCAAAGGTTTTGACTCACTAACAATCTGGTGGGTGTGCAGGCAGATAGCATCTGCTGCGTAGTATCTAAACATTTTCCTGATGACGCTAGTGGTCTTGTGGTCGTCTAGTCAACGTCTACTCTTGTGAAATGATAATGCACAATATCAGCTGAGTGACAATGGAGATGACAAATTCTCATTTCCTCAACTGACATCTCAATGAATGGTAATGTAGGGGAATGCTTTGTTTTGGGACTGCTGGATCTCAGTGCAGCTTGTGAACCACCATATTCTGACTGAGAGACTTTAGCCCTGCATGAATTCATTCATTTGAAAGGGAATTAACAACAACATCATCTAGCAAGGGGCTGCAGAGAGCAATCAAATACATGCAAGCCTACATTTCTTTTCATTTGTGAATGCTGTATGTCTGCTGTTTTAAACAGCCTGTTTATGCTGATCATTAGGACAAAGCATAAAATGATCGCCTCCATGATAACTTTCTACACTGCAAAATCCTGCCTTGTAATATATAAACTGCTCTGCAATGTTTTGGCATCTCGTAAGCCTTCAAATTCAAGGATATGAAATTCTAATCGGCAAGTCGTGTTTTGTTTTCTCACCAGTACCTAAAAGAAAACGGCCACTGCATTTTTTTTAAAATACGGAGCTGTTCTTGGTCCTTTTTTGGCCCACGTAGGCAGTGGGTATCAGCTCTTGACTAGTTCTCCACCTACCTCTCTATGAAACTCTGTATTGTTGTGTACCCCAAGGTCTTGTCCTGTGTCCCATTCTGTTTGTCATGGGGAGATAAGTATTTTCCTCCTATCATGATCTTCATGACAAATGTACTATATAAACTCACTTACTCACAAGGACAATCACATGGGTCCTGGACGGGTTGAATAAAACACAGCATCTTGTATTTAATGACAATGACAATAAAATATTGAAGACCAGAATTTAAATGTCTTTAAAAGTTTAATTTACTTTTTTTTTTGGATTCACTGCTACATAATTGTATATACGAGTTTATATTCAAGCATGTTTCAACTCACTGTATACAGTTGTTATTATTAACAGAAAATTTCCACTGAGAATCCTCCCCATCCACACCTAACGTCAGAATGTCTAAATCCATCACCCTTGAAACATCAAGATGACTGAGAAATCTGGGCTTGACTTTAAGAAAAAAAGTATTTAGGTGTTAATCTATATAGTCAAGAGTCACTTCGATGTTTGTGCAACTGGGAACACCTTATTTATGACAATGTTTCTGTGCTGAACCTAAAGATTTGCCTGTTTATTTAGTCCAGCCCCACTACTGATTGTCAGTGGAAGTGTAGCAGCCATGCTCTTCCTCCAATAAGTAACTAACGGCCCCACACTTGTTTATTGGTATTACAAAAGAGTCACTCCCTTTGTACTTTTACTGCTCTCTAAATAGCTAAGCAAGAGCTCTACGCTACATGTTATGTAAAAAATATTTCACCTTTCATCACTACTTGCCGCCCTGCCCTGCTCGTATAATTGTAAAGTTGGTTATCATAGATATTCATAGATGCTGATTCAAAGATACTGAACCTGTCAAAATATACAGAATTCAAAATATACATTTCTTGTCTTATATACAAGTCTTTTGATTCCACATGAAATATTTAAAAATACCTTTTATTGTAATACGTATCTGTATATAAAATGTATTTTTAGAAATGGAGTAAGGGTAACCTATGCCTGATCTTTAATCATTTTAAATAATGTTTGTGATAAATATGTGTAAGATTAATTAGTTATTGATAGTGGGGATTGTTGTAAGCTAAATGTTTTACAAATCATAACTAACACAACTTTTATTGTAACCTCAAAAAAGAATGACGCCTCCAACAACCCAGAGGGAGCTTTCACACTCATTATCACAGTAACACACCATTCTATAATTTCACGTTTATCATTTTAGCCCTCTGTGTTTGTGTTTACATGGATGTTCCCGTTGCCAACCAAATTTCCATCTGATGCTCAACCCTAAGACATTTTCACGACTCTGTTATCAGCACAGTCTTGTATAGATTCTGACCCTGTGGACATTCACTGTCTCACTGTGTCCCACTGATGTTAGCAACTATGCTAATGCTAAGAAGAATTTTTAAAGATCCCCTCCAGACATGTTTTAAGACATATAAAAAAAACGTAATATTAATTGGGTCTAATGTGTTTTTTCCCCACACAAAATTTCAATTAACTTGTTAAAATCCTTAAAACAGGAGGGATATGCAAATATTTTTCAGTTCAAAAGTTTAACTGATAGACACAAGATGCCTCCTACTGCACTTCAAAGTCGATTTTCAGTCCACTTTGCAATGTGCACAGGAGGCTTCAAGTTTTGCCCATAAATACTTGACTACGACTGGCCCCAAAGTAGAAGTGATGTCACAAATCATGCTCTTAAATAAAACGTCTTCAACTCAGATTTTTCGGTCAACACAAATGTTTATAACCAGATCATGGTTATCCAAGGAGGGTTGAATCATTTGTTTAACGATAGTTTAGTTTCCCCAATATACAAGTCTGTGTATCCCTCACTGCACTGGACTGCATAAACTAGTTTGCTTTCTTTGTGTTTGGGTGTGCAGTCTTTAGGGTGGACCAGTTTATGTCTCAGTGTGTTGCTGGGTTTTCAAAATATAAGAAGTGGTATGATAGCACTTTAATTAACTTTAATCCTTTGGCTAGGACATCTTACTCTGATTAGGTAAGTCCCCTGTCTGACAGGTTCTTCATCCATCTGTGATATGTTTCTTTCACTTTACAATTATCTTTATTTTGCTTCCAGTGAAGTTCTCCTGCTTTGTAGGCTTGCCTAATCTGACAACTCCAACAACTGTTGTTTACACTTGGCCTAAAGTGACAGACGACTCCATCAACTGTTGTACAACACAAGCAGCAACCACTGTGGCTGAAAAATTAAGCCAATGCAGAAGTGCCAAAAACTGTTGTCCCTCCAATTGCCACTTGAGGATGGCTACAAAAGCGAGTCAGTCCCCTCGAGCTGTTAAAATGTTCACATTTACTGCAGAAATTAACATGTTTGAAGCCTGGTAGAAAAAATGCTTTTTTGGTCTCCATAGCTCATCTCTCCATTGACAACAACTTTATATAATTCACTCATTTAAATTTTAAAGTTATCCAAATTTAAGGGTGTGGCGTCACAGCCAAGTCGCTAACCATACCATGGTTGGTTAGTAACGAATAGACGTAATACACCCCCCCACACACACACACCTGTATTATGTGTGTTACGTGTTCTCTGTTAATAATCGGATTTTGATCCAGACATTAAAATATATTTTATTTTTTCATTTTACACAAATTCACAAATTTGTTCACATTTTAGCCATTAAAATATGTATCACTTTGAACAATATACATAAATATTTTGTCACAGTACTTCACATATTAACAGAGCATGTATACAGCAACCATATAATATACAATATTTAATTAAACATCTTTATCCGTTGTTTCAGGTTTCAGAAAGTCATTCCGTGCTTTGGTTCTCGGCCACAGTATCATTATGATTGTGCTCTTTTTTCACTGAGAGAGAAACAAGATCCCTTATATACACCCTTTAATATAAAGAATTATCTAAATAGTTATCTAATAGTTTTCCAATCTTTTGATTTAATAAATAAATATTTGATGGAATGCCATCTCTCTCTCATTATAATGAGAGAAACCTGAGAAGTGGATAGGGCAAAAGGCCTTTCAGTACAGTTCCATTTAAATGTGCAAAAACATTTCCATATAAATCCAACTTTTTTCTCACATTTTTTCCAAAAAATGCTCTGGTAACACCTATACTTGTTTTTCCTTCTTTCTTTTTTTAAGTTTGTTGGTTTAGCAGCTGCATGAAAACCCTTCCTTCTTCAGTTACCAAAAGTGAGACAAAATAAATAAATTAAATCAAATAAACGGCTTAGCTCTTATATCTTCACTGGACGCTGTGGATCTACACACTTAATGTGTAACTTTGGGAGCGTTTCCTACATAACCTGCGGAACCAAACCCAATACATGAACATCATAAGCATCCAGTAGCATATGTAGGCCACAACGCCAAATATAATGAACTCAGTCTCCATTATCTTGGCTGGAGTTGACCAGTCCTGATTATTCTCCTTGTAGATTGAGTAACCAAGCCCACCTAATAAAATGGCTAACCACACTGACAGGGGGAGAAGGGGTATGTAGTTCCCCACAATCTTACGCCTGCCTGACGTGCCCCAACTGCTTTTGTTCATGGTGAGGATGGCAAAGTACTTAGCAGGCAGCAGGCTAGTCATGTACAGAGCCGAGTAAAGGGACATGAACACCATCACAATGTCTCTGCGCAGGATGCAGGCATAAGCTGCTTTCACCAGCCCGATCAACTGGATGCAGCACAGGATCCAGAGGATGTCCCACAGTGTGCCCGTCCAAAACAGCTGGATGATGGTGGCAGTCACAAAGAAGGGGAAAACCCCTGAGATGATGGACTCATAGGTCATCCAGAGGTGGTGTTTGTGCCACCACATTGAGTTGTAGAGCCACTCACGGAAGTAAGATTTTGTCCAGCGAGTCTGCTGGTTGAGCCAGCGTAAAAACTGAGCTGGTGTCTCCGTGTAGCATTTAGAGCGAGCTGTGTATCTAAAGGACATGGCAAAAAAAAAAAATCAATTAAACATTTCATATTCTAAATCCTTTGAGGGTACTGATGTCGTATGCTATATTTGTGCATAAAAATGAAAAAAAGCTTCTTACTTTGTGGCATAACCCATGCTCAGCATACGGTTGGTAAGATGTCTGTCATCACCAAATGTGCAGTGCGTTCCCAAAAACTTCTGATTGTACCAAGACTCTAGAAACTGCTGCAGGAGATCGTTCCTGTACAGACCTTTATGAAGCAATCAATGAAATATTAGATTAAATTAGTTACAGCAATGTATTAAAGCCATGACTACCATTGCTTAACATGCTGAATCATTCCTTTCACCCACATCACATGTAGAAAAAAGGTTTTTCTTACCCAAAGGACCACTTATGCAGGACACACAGTTGAAGAAAGACTGGCAGGACCTTTCGATGTTGAAAGCCATCCAATACCTAAGACTGCTCATAAAGCTAATGTAAGATTCCTTAAGGTTGAGGATCATCACATCTCCTCCCACGGCACCGTATTTAGGGTTGCTCTCCAGCACCTTACACAGTTCCACCGTGGCCAGGGGGTCCAGTTTAGTATCTGAGTCACACACCTGGGGAAGGGAAAAAGAGAGTCATGTCATTAAAATTATGCAACACTTTGATTTTCTTTTCATTAAAAGAAATACATATGGTTTGTAAATGATTAAAAGTAAATTACATACCTGTATGTAGTCAACAGATGACCCAAGGGCTTTAAAAGCTGTGTACATCACCTCCCTCTTGCCGCCCCACTTCTGCATGATGCACACACACCTCTGACTCTGGATCAGATGCTCTACCTCTTTTCGCTGTGGATCCTCTCCGACAGTATAATCAGCATCCCCTCCTGGGCCCATTGCTACAACCTGCTCAGCTTGCGTGGGGTCCCATGTGTGGTAGTTATTCTTCCACACGCAGCAGCCAGGGTCTTGGTCCGCAAATACCTCTCTGAACATCTCCATCATATATCGGTCATCATCTGAGTTCCCATCTACCACCATGATGATGCGCAGCAGCTCAGGGGGATACATGAGGGCTCTGATGGAGTTGAGGCATTCTCTGAGGTAGACAGGGTCCTCCTGGTATGCGGATATAGTGAAGCCAATAGTGTTGGTAAAGCTGCACGGCTCTGTGCGAGCTCTCATCCGCCGGTGCTCGACAAAGGCAAATAAGCTCTGAACAAAGACGTGGAGTGAGAGGAGTAGTCCATAAAAGCCGAAGGAGATGATTCCATACTTGGAGGTCACTAGCTGGAACCCTTTAACATAGGCCCATACCATCACACCCAGTACCACCAGAGCAAAGAGGAAAGTGAGGACAGCTCGGACTACTGAGCTCAGCCTCTTCAAAAAAGCCTTGTGCTGCATTGTGTTTCTTTACCTAGGATTCACAAAGACACCACATGTTAGCACGGCTTGTATATGTGTAAACATAGATCCCTGCTGCTAAAAATGTACACACACCCACTGTCCTGTGGTTTGGAAAAAAGAATACATTAAAGAGAATTAGTAGTTTTATGCTAATTGCTGCTATACAATTTGGAAAAAAAACACAGCTGCCAAGCTTACAAACAGCATTAATCTCTACTTTTTTAAAATTCTAACTAGACTGTGAATGCAAGACTATTTATAACTTACAACTGTGCCCTATTGCATAAAAGATATGTAATAATTCTGGTGATAGAATAAACTACAGTGAATTCAAGGACTGAATGATTTGTAATAATCATAATCGATCTGTTTTTCTTTACTTTTTTGTCTTTTTAATACATTTTAAGTTATTCAAGGATATAATGTCTAAAACATTTAAAATGTTAGATTTCCATAAATGTTTGTATGTATGAATTTAAAATACTAGCTAAGCCTACTTAAAGATCACACACACAAACAAGTAATTCTGATACAAAGCTGTAGCTGACACAAAATTGACTCCTGGTCATCAATTGATCAATTGACTAGGCTAGTATAAAATCACTAAAAGGACATAAATATAAATTGATTAAGTTAAAGCATCAAATATCTTACCACAAGTAGAAATGTGAAATGTGTTATTATTAAAATTGTTATTTTTTAAATCTTTACTGACATGCACAGTAAGTTTTTTAAATGATTTTTGTTTTAATTTAAATTACAGTAAGTATTTTTTTGTTTTCACTGTGTGTGTTTGTAAGTTTTCATTATTATTATTATTATTATTATTATTATTATTATTATTAATACTTAACCCTTTAATTTATCAACGAAACCGCAATAAAAAACGTTACTTAACACATGATAATGAATGTATTTTTAATCCTACCTGATGTCAAGCTGCGCTGAATTTGAATTTGCGGGACATCCACTCGGTGTTCCTGTTGTCTGGCAACTTGGCGTGAAGTTTGTTGGCTTTATAAACTGATAGGTTGAATACGGGATGGAGCCATGAGCGCGCTTTTTATGTCTGGGGAATTATCAATTACGCGCGCCCCCGCTGACTCAGCCTTGCGTCAGGAGCAAGGCGGTGGTCTTTGTGTTTTTTATTTTACCATGGAGATTTTAAAGTGTGTGACCTCCGACGAAACATTTTGCCAAAGGATGGATCCTAAACCTGTATTGTTATGAGCCTCAAATACACCGAGAGCAATCAACCGATTTGGTGAAAGTCTTTTCTCGTGGGTTCTCCCTGTAATTTTGTACATGTTACCATTGTTTTAACTTTTAATAAATTTGATTATTTTTCTTATTGCTTATTTCAGCTTGGGGCAGTTTTGTGTTTTCCTTATCTGAGATTTTCTCTCATCTTGACTGCAATTTACCTCTTACAGCAAACATCAAACCTATACCCCTTTACCATTGGTAAACCAGTAAATTACAAGCCTTTAAACTGATTTCCCACTATTTTATAGCGACATTTTTAATGCATTTTATGTTATTTCTCCAACCTGCCTGCTGCGGAGATGTAGGCAATCTGTGAACAAATATAATTTTAAAAAAACAGTTATTAGTTCATGACACAGTCTAGGAGGGGAAGTTTGTTCTACTGTGTCAGAAACTGTGCAGCCATAGAACATTATGTGGGGCTATGCAATCACATTAACCTTGACAGTGTACACACCAGTAGGCTAACTACAGAGGGTGCAGCCAACCCATTACCAAAGTTGGATGGTGCCCTCTGCTGGTCACTCTCTGAAACTGCACAGGTCAAAAAACCAAAGAACAAAAAAGACGAAGTAGGGGGAAAAAAGAGTTTGTGTGGTGTAATAGGAGCTTGGTTGCAGCTTTTGTCTGATACATTTTCCACTTACACTCTGCCCTTTCTGATTCACTCACTGAGTCGCAGTGACTATCCTGACTTAACCATGATGATTACATCCCTTGAGAGTTTCTTTACGGGTAAATCTGTTGACTGTTCATTAGGGTCCACACCCTTAACCACAGGAGCTGGCTTGAGCCCTCAACATGCTTCATGTCAGACTCAAGTGAAAGCCACCGGGCAGCTGATGTCATGTATGGGATCTGTGCCAGTCAATGAGTTTAGGCATGAACTGGGACATCTGACTTTGAAGGCCTTCAGCAGCTCATTCAGTGACAGATTAATACACCCCAAGTGTAAGAAGGAGCACTTCCGCAGGTCCTTCATTCCAACTGCAGTCAGACTGTACAATGCTGCACTATAGTTGCACTTTAGGGTCCTTTTTTTTTGTTTTTAATTGTTGATTTTGTTAATTGTTGTATACATTTTTTTTCATTTTTTTTTTCTTATCTTATCTTATCTTATCTTATCTTATGTTACCAAGAGATGTGCATGTTTTCTTAAATGTACTTTACAACACTGTAATGTGAATAATTTTCTGTCACCTGATCAGCATCTCTTATGGGAATTTAAATCAATAAAATAAACTCAGTGGATACAAATAATACGCTTTTTGTGAATGTTTAAATTTATTTTTTTAAGTTGTCTATAATATTGTATTATTGTCTGCTATTAAATATTTATATAGTTACCCGTATTTCTCCTTTTCCCTTTTTTAGAGCTCAGTTTCTATTAAAAGGGCTCTGCTTAACTGTTGTTTTTTTCTGACATGACCCCAACTAAGCATCACAGTCACTGAGGGTTCAACTGGCCACGTCAATGATGTCAACTGTCCTTCAAGCTGCAGAACATTTACCAATTTGTTGTTACTTGTAAGTAGCCCGTAAAGACGGATTGTGGAATTTTGTAAGATTGAAAAGACTGACATCTGTGTTGTCCAAATCCACATCCTGTCCAAGGCCAAGTTTGAAAAAAAAAAGAAAAGTGCAGCATGCTTTAGACGATTTATTTTTTTGTGCACATGCTTTGTGTCCCCAGAAATCTTATTAGGCGCTATTCTTTACTCAGTGGTCAAGCAGTTGCTCAGTGACTCACCCTTCTGCTTCTTCCTACACTTGCCACACCCAAGCAAACTAAATCCGACCAAACCTTTTTGTGGTGGAGTATTCCAATATCTGTCATATGTTGTTTGATGGAAAATGTGTGCCCTTTCACATAGAGGTTACAGACCAGTGCCTTTAGTGTTTTACTAAGGACATTTCATTCTTCTTCTTTAGATGCTCAACTTACTCAACAAGTTCTAGTTTCTAGTGTCCACCTACATTTCCATTTTACTCAAAGCACAAATTGGACTAGCATTACAGTTAAGGACAAAGCAGTACTACTACAAAAGTTAATGGAGAGCAAGCTGACTAAATACAATCAGTGATTATGGAGTGTAGCCAGGGTGTGCATCATGCTTTACCGTTTCAAACACACAGAGAGCAGTGTAGCAGCATTCTTTTGCCTCTGTGATTTACTGCTGGCTGACTGGGAATGTTACATTTGATCCTCGACTGTTTTATGTTGAACTGAGGAGTTTGTGAGCAACATTCATTGTAATGGCACTCTGAGTCAGAGTTGTTTTTTTGGCTACTTGTAAAACAAAATACTTTTCATACTCTGGTGGCAGCTACATCTGTTACATAGGATGTTACACTCTTAGATAATTACCAGTATGATTTACAGTCATGCTTACCAAAGCTATGAATTATGGCAATGAGCACAAGTGGCTTTAATGTCACACTCACTTCAGGTACTTGTTGAACAAAACACCTGTCAGTCAGTTTAATGTAAAGTCTGGGTGTGACTTTTAGCTTTTTGAAGAAGAATTACTGGTGTATGAGTGTTGGAAGTAGCACAATATTTATAGATACACATTCTAGTGACACATTGATAAACCACACTGTACACACATCACATAGTTGACTTTACTGATGTAGCCATGCTTATCTTATTAAAATCTGCTCTGGTTAGTCAGATGCCATAGTGTTCTTGATCCAGGAGGTGTAATTGCATACTTTTGTGTACACCCCAGGCTTGTTTCTCAGAGCACAGCCTTTCCCCCAAGACACAACTCCCTGCAGCACTCCGTCACACATCATGGGACCCCCAGAGTCACCCTGAGGATGAAAGAGATGCAGTTAGTCTTCATGGTGGTATCCTTCACATCTATATGCGATATTTAAATTACCTGACAGGAGTCCTTCCCTCCCTCCAGGAAGCCAGCACAGATCATGTTTTCAGTGATTTGGAAAGGGTATGCATTAAAGCATGTATCATCACTGAGGAGAGGGGCATCCAGACACTGCAAATTATGAGGATAACGCGCTATATATGGTACAAGAAAAAGAGTGTTAGTATTAACAAATCCACTTTAAATCAGCTCAGTTTGGGACATTTTCAAACAGTGGGATACTTTTTCTGAACTTCACAACTGTTTCACAGCATATAACTCACAGCCCTCATTACTAGGACGAAGACTCCCCCATCCAGAGATATGGCACATTGTCCCAGCACTGGCACACTCTGAAGGAAGTGCAGCAGGGCGCACATAGCTGTTCAGAGTGGCAGATCGACTCAGCTTGATAAGCATGATATCGTTGTCCTGTGATCGGGAGTTGTAGTCAGGGTGACGAATAAACTCGGCAGACATAATGTGCTGTTCAGTCCCCTCAGGCTCCCAGATGTCATGCTCTCCAAGCCGTATTTCCACATTTGACCTGGAAGAATTAAACACATCTTAAAAGTTACTTATATGCTCTTGCTGCTCCGTCCACAAGACTTATTTTCAAGAGAGTGAGTCACATTAAGTCATGAAAAGACTGGATTTTAAGTTTCAGAGATTAGTAAGCATCTTCCTTACTTCGATTTGCAGTGTGCAGCAGAGAGCACCCACTCACTAGATAGAAGAATCCCTCCACAGAAGTTGTACCCGTCAAAAAGAGATGCTTGGTATGGCACAGAGTTTTTCGGGCACTCATACCCTCCAACAATCCTGTCGTCTTCCTTCAGGGCAACTGCAGATGTTTAAATTATGAATAAAGATATGAAAAAACAGAGCAAATTATGTTATTAGTGTATTGACTTATATTGTAGGCCATACTAACTTAATGCACCATCATCAAACATTCAGTATTAATTCTGTACTATACCTGCCCCTCCAAAGAGGGTCAGAAGAAGTAAAAAATTCATTCCTTCTGTCAGTCTGTCAGTCTGGCTGGCTGGCTGGCTGGCTGGCTGGCAGATTACTGTGCCCTCAGCCTCGTAGTTTCAGGTATTTCAGTCCTCTTATCTCCCTTTTTTCAAGGTCTTTTATCGTCAGAGGTACACTTCAAACACTAAGCATGTGTTACATTTCCCCAGAACACCGGGTTTAATATAAAGCATATAAAACAGAAAAAATGTTCAATTCAATTTGTAAATCAGTGGGCAATATGACTTGAATGAAGAAACTATTTGAATTGCTAACATTGCCATTTGGGATTTCTCTTTGTCTGCTATGTTTTCAGTCAACACATATGTGTGTTTACTTCTTTTATGCTGTTTGTTTTTAATGATTGAGTGATTTTCAACAGACTTTTTGCATTTTTTTGTGTGTGTGTGTGTGTGTGTGTGTGTGTGTGTGTGTGTGTGTGTGTGTGTGTGTGTGTGTGTGTGTGTGTGTGTGTGTGTGTGTGTGTGTGTGTGTGTGTGTGTGTGTGTGTGTGTGTGTGTGTGTGTGTGTGTGTGTGTTTCGGGAGTTTTTCACAACAGGTTTATTATACAATCATGTACTGGATATGACGGCCGTTTAACTAACAATCACACGTGTGGATATTGAGTAAGACTTGGTTCTGTAACTCATGTGGTTAACAATGGTCAAGGAAACATTTCCATTTTACTTCATAGAGAGCTTGGATTACTTAACCAGTAGTATTTTACTTGCTTTAATGCCGTGTTTATTCATTTTGACAGGCTCTGTGCTTATCAGCAATCAGCCTCCTGGAAAAAAACAGTATGTGTTGCACCTGATATGAAAGTGTTTTCTCCTTTTGCATTGCTCAATCCTGACACAAAGCAGTAGTCCTGGCACAGACAAATCTAACATAGTCAGAAGATGTAATACAAGGTCAGCTTCAGCTTCCTGAACGTTATCAGTAAAGTGTCACCTGCTAACACGAAAAGCGTCTATTTCTCCTCAGTTCATTTTAGTCAATTTTTATTGACATTATCTGTTTATTTTACACGATTGTGTCTCATCAGACTTTTGAGCATCATATACACAATGTAAAAATAATGAACAAAACAAATTATTTTGATAAAATTCAGCCCAGTCTAAGTTCAGCGGGGGAAAAAAGCATTTAGATCTAGTTGTTTTTAAACTACAAAACTGCATGTCATTGCTGACTTAATGTTTCACACCTAGAGACGCACTAAGAGATATGAGACTCCGTTACTCATGTATGAGCATAGGTGTTTATCAGCACCAGACGGGAAAACATTTAAATGGGAGGGTACATTTAACCAAACCATATGATTATACACTTAAGGATAAAATATAACGCATTCCCATCCAGCACAGGCAAGTTCTCCCCCTCTCATTACTGTGTGGCAAACACACCGTCTGTCTCATTCCTTTTCCAACCTGCGTATCATCACTTGTGTTCCTTGATTGCAAATAAGTGC
Source organism: Scomber scombrus (assembly GCF_963691925.1). NCBI lineage: Eukaryota > Metazoa > Chordata > Actinopteri > Scombriformes > Scombridae > Scomber > Scomber scombrus. Next base: position 14,551,677 of record NC_084976.1, on the reverse strand, counting down.
ATGTAGTACAGCAACTTGGCACATTCTGTTGAGAAATTTGCTTTCTGTAAAGATGTGAACATATCTTGTTGCATTACTCTTAGAAAAACCTTGTTTTCATTTTACTGAATTTCACTGAAACCGCTGCTCTGTGATGTTTTCAATACAAAACATAAAGCACATTACAGCAACTTCCAGTGGCATTTATTAGGCAAGACTAAATCACTAAATGTGTAACCAATCCAAAGTCCATGAGCTAATTGAATAGGTGGAAATCTCTTTTGCTGTCTCAAATATGACAACCAGATGCCTGTTCAGTTATTAATCTGCAGAACCAGCGTTCAGGATGCAATGAGTTGGATGAGTTAAAACACTTGGCTGCCATCTCTGCTAACTAAAACTGTCACTGACCTTCGATAATGCCCAGGAATACAGTGTTAATTTCCAGCATTTCTGACCCTAACTTGTTAAAATACATAAAAAAGGATAAAGATTCCCATTTATTTCACCATCTGGTGCTCCCTGTTTAACCAGTTCCGGTTCCCCTAAACTTATTCCACTGTACCTCAAAATACACTCGAACAGACAGAGGGAGCACTGTGTCAAAGATCTGTATAACTTATGCACTGCCAGGCTTGTTTTCTGTCAGACAGAGCCAAGTCTGATTATTCATATCCCTTAGGTCTGCTGAGGGGGACCAGGCGTTGCGGTTGAAAGTAGGGACGAGTGTAAGGAAGTGGTTTAGGTTATTGAGGTTCAGCTTTTTACCCCATGTGTGGTGTATTGCATGGAAAAAAACCGTCAATGAGCTATAGTAGGGGCGAAAGCAGTTGGCACCCGTTTTTACTTGAAAAACAAAATTCCTGACCTCTCCGCACCCATGAGACAAGGGTTTGATTTCCAGTCATCACCACAACAAGATCAACAAACCTTTGAGGTTTCAACATACTGCAGATTCCCACTATTTGTGTCTTTGTGACTGTGTAAATTGGAATCTAAACGTTTCAGCACAACAGCGAGTATGCCACCATTTCACTCTGTGGCCCAACAAAAGTGGATTTAGAAAATGCTGTGAGCTCACAGTGTTTTGCACTCCACAGCATGAAAAATACTGGGTGTATTACACAGACACTGGAAACAGGAGTATGTTATTAGGACTTCTCAGTCTCACACAGAGACACATGCAGACATACATGCATTTTAATCTTGCTTTTCAGGTTGCTCCCCCTCCATACCAACTGCTGTAGTGAATAATAAATCCCCAAACTCCAACTGCGTATACCACCCTCTGCTAAAACTAAATTCCCTTTAAACCTCCGCTGGTTGTTTTACACACCCAAATTGGTATTTGTGCGGCATACACATAATTGCACGTTTGGTTGGTAAATCAAGAACTCTGGCAAGCCCTGGCCTCTGAAGGCTTCCCTCAAACTATAGCCTTGGGATAGCTATTAATATCCCCTACAGACACTAACAAAATGCTCTGCCTTTGAGTTCTGCTGAAAGACTGTGCAGCAAAAATTGTGAAAAATACATTTTAGCATAGAAACAAAAATTGGTGCATGTGTTACTCAAGAGAATCAGAACCAAATTAAACAAAGTAGTCATCCTGTCTAGACTAGCTAAAAAAGGAATCTCATTTAGTATTACAAATGGAGCTGAACAGTGCAGCATACTTTTCAGTAGCAATGAATAAGTGAACTGGGTCAACTTATTTCATAAATGTCCTGCAGTTAGAAAGAATTGTTTTTGTCCCTGATGTCTCTCAGTGGGGATGTATTCAGTTGCTGAATATTTATGTGTCCAAGAAAAAAAGGCAACGATAACAAAGACAAGTCCTCCTACGCTCTCAAATAAGGGTGTTGCTCTCTCACTCTTTTACTGTCTCTCTTTCCCCTCTCTCTTTCATTTCTTCCTCCCCCTCACATCTGGACTATTGGCAGGACACAGTTCCTGTGTGTGTACACTTAGGCAGGGGGACTCAGTTTAGGGTTGGGCAGGTTCTAGCAGCTTATACCACAGTTGATCAGTTCAAGATTTTGAACCTCATTGTGTTTCATTGTGTGAACAACTGTTGTAATCTAGATTATCAAAGCCGCCACCATCACTAAAATGCAACTTTGTCTGAATTATTAGTGTAACCTCAATTGTAAGTCTTCAAAATGTAATTAACCTATTCTTATAGTTGCAAATATTTGTCATAAGAAGGAAGAATACATGCATCAGACCTATTTGATGTAAACTTTTGTGTCACTTTCACAAATGTTAGGCAGATTTTAGTATATATTCCTTTACATTAATTAATGGATTTACACTGTAAATGTCAAAATTAAATAAATGTCAACTAATTACTTACATGGCAACAAATGTGCCAAAAAAGAAGTGTCAGTTGGCAAAAACCAGCCAAACCTTGTAGATATAATTTACTCAATGTGATGCTGTTCCAGAAGCTCAAATTGTGCAATATAAACTTTAAAAGAATTCCCCATCCACAAGGGTATTTTTACTTTTTCATGGACAAGAAGGATAGGTTACTGTGAATGAGGAAACAGTCCATTCAGCATGTTTTGCAACTTGCCACAGAAAGATTGTGTCTAAAGCAACCATCAACTCAATACCATGTTATACAGATGTATGAACGTGTGGGTAGTTGAGCAGCAAAACCAAGAGTAAAGAGGAACCATGTGGGAGGAAATATGACCACAAAGTCAAACTCAGATGCAACATTTCTTCCCCAATGAAAGGTAGGGCTATACTTTTGGGGATACCAGATTGATTTTCATTCTTTCCAGTCAACACTCCCCCATGTCCACGCCTCCATATCGCTCATATTATTGTCTTCCAATTTTTTTGCTTCTTCCTGTTGCAATGGCTTTCTGCAGATTTTTCTACATGATTGATTAGATTTTGTGCAATCCACATGTTATGATTTCTTATCTGTTTTTCTTTTAGGACACCAGACTGAAGCCTTCATTTAAACAGGAAATGGTCCCTTGTATGAACATTCACCATGTCAGGGTTTTTTTTCACTTCCTTCAAACCTTCTGTTTTGGTCTTAACTCTTTTTGATTAATTAGCAGGTCTGTGCTTTTTATGGTCTTGGATTAAATTACAGCAGGAACTCGACAGGTATATATTTTTTAAAACAACACATACACACACAGGCACGCAGGCAGGCACACACACACACAAACACACAAAAACACACACACACACACACACACACACAAAGGCAGCAGGAATGTGCGAGCAGGTTTAAAAGATTAAACTGTTGTGATATTACAGTTTATATCTGCTTTGAAGTAGGTATATGAATTACTGTTCTTTTAGGCTTCCATTCACTTCTGGTCCCATTCTGGAATGTTTCCTACATTCGTGCACCTTTTGGCAATGTTTCAGGAATGATGGGTTTAGTGTAATGAGTGAAAAGCATTCCCCTTGTTACCAAAAATATTTCATCCTATCACCTACAGTAAAGTTTCTTTTTTAAACTTTGTTTCTTAATTCATGTGTATGGCAGTCACACACATCAATGATGAAAATGCAGTTAGTATGCATTTCCAAATGTCAGTTACATCCTGTATAAAATCTACACCTGTGCAAGTGTACCAAATACTAATTGTAAATTCAATGAAAAAAACAACAACATTCAGGTTTGGATCTACAGAGGAACCATATAAAACTGCTTGGCAACCCTAAATTACTGACAGATGCTGTTGTGACTTTTATACACGAGGCAGGGTGAAAAGAGAGGACACTAAGAATATGTAGCCTACATGCCCGGCTGTTGATTCAAACAGCCAACACAGAGCAATTATACCCAACCTCAAGCAAACATGAGCTCAAGCCACATAGAGAAAAACACATTACGCAGCAGGATCATTGGTGGACATGAGAAGTCACGACTTTGCTCTTTCTCAGGTAGTGACCTCAGCAACCCCACAATTTCTGCATTTTGTTGTTTGGTGACTGCGTATTTTCACTTCTGGAGTTTCCCAAAGGCTTTTTTGTGTATTATTTGAAGAGGGCAGACGTGTTGTAGCAAGAAATTCACACATTCACATAAACAAAGTACATTTTCTATTTGTTTAAACATTTTATTTTATTTTTCTCTTGAGACGGCAATAAAAGAACTGCTAAACTGTATTAGAGGTTTAATGGTCTTCAAGAGAGGGGAGTGAGTGCTGATAATGATCCCGCCTCGATGTGAGTGATGACGTCACATATTTAATTGGTCTGGGATCTGAGTCCTGCAGCCTCCAAGGATCTGTCGGGGTTTGTCCTGGGTGACATTTGCAGCAGATACATCGTCCTCTGACTGGAAAGCTTTGAAAAAGGTACAGTAGATTTTTGTTATAAAATATCAGCAAACTTAACTCAGTGAATCAAACGAGGGTGTAAAGAAGAAACAGATGTTGGCATGTAGCTACAGCATGCCTTAAAAAGTTTAGTGTGGGATTTGAAGCGCTTCGTTTCAGACAGTTTGCTGCTTTTTGAGGTCGAAAAAGATGTTTATTTGGCTGTCTACTGTAAATGGGAACTTTTTTTCTGCAACTGTGTGGTAATAGTCAGGACTGGTCTGACTGTGCAAAAGCTTTTTCTCAACAAATTCTGCTTCCGTTTTAAGGGTACTTTAAATGTTTTTCAGTGGCAAATTGGTGGGGGCTTGCATTTCTATCGCATGTTATGCATAATTTTCAAATCCTTATTAAACTGGGATTTTTATTGCATACTCATCATTAGTCTATGCTGAATATTGAACATTAGAAAAATAATGAAAATGAAAAATAGAAAATTGAGAAACAAATACACGTGATACATGTGATTTGGTTGTGAATACTTACCCATAACAGCATCATCTTCGAACTAGAAAGTGAAGCTAAACATATAGGCAAACCCATTTTTCAAAAGTGGATTGATCAACTTTTTAAAAAAATGTAAAAATACAAAATAATTCCGTAAACCTCACACCACAGCATCAACAGTCACTGTTATTTATTTAGGCTAAAAGTAATAATAAATAAATTGATAAATAAATCCAAAAGTCCAACTGAAATCAGATTTAATCATCTTCCTTTATAGTCAAAAATAGTGGCAACATGTTTTTTAATGTATTGTTAATAGTTACATATTATTAGAATAAAAAAAAAAGGTCACTGCCAGGCTACCAGTGTTACATTACTGAACACAGAAAACAGTAAACAAATTGTAGTAGCTGCAAGTCATGGACAGTGTGTCGCTAATTTTGAAGAGCATCTAACAGGTCCGAAGTTACATTTACAGGTACTATTTAACATGCCAAAGCTGAACAACTATAGATACTTAGCCCCTTCTGAATGTTTGACTGGTCGTTCAACTAGCTAAGGTGCAGGGCAAGGCGTGTGTTCATGTTTGTAAGTTACATTAGATGAAAACTTTAGCAGAAAAGTTAAAGTGGGTGTAAAGTGGTTGAGTCAGTGGCTCTTGTGTTGTGTAGCAGGATGCTATAAGGCTCAGTGTGACTGTCTGCTCCGCCTATGATTAAACATCACATTATTGCTTATAAAAGATTTGAATTGCTATAACTAAATAAATAAGCACTCAAGCTACGTAAGCAGATGATGAATCAGTGTTTACCCGAATATTGTAAAACTATGAGGCTCTATCTTGAAATCAAAGAATTAAAAAAGAAAATCTCCCTTATGAGTCTTATTTTTGTTCTCACAGGGGAAAGTGATTTATAGAGATTAATAGAATATATAAATATATATATATTGTTTTATTTATTTTATTTTATTTTCAGTTACTTCAACTTTTATTTTTCATGTTGCAGGTCTCAAGACAATGATGGAGCTAATGTCTGCAACACCTTTCTATCACATAAATGTGACAGATGCCACTGGGAAAAATGGGTCTTTGTATGACGATGACGAGTATGATTACAAGGATGAGCATGCTGAGCTGAGACAGTCTCTCAATATCATGTCTGTTGTTATCTACTGTCTGGCTTTCGTTCTGGGTGTGCTTGGAAATGGAGTCGTTATCTGGGTGACGGGGTTCAAGATGAAGAAAACAGTGAACACAGTTTGGTTCCTCAACCTTGCTGTGGCTGACTTCCTCTTCACAGCATTCCTTCCTTTGAGTGTGACATACACAGCTATGGATTTCCACTGGCCCTTCGGCAAGTTCATGTGCAAACTGAACAGCACCATAAGCTTTCTGAACATGTTTGCCAGCGTCTACATTCTGGTGGTGATCAGCGTGGACAGATGTGTGTCTGTGGTATGGCCTGTCTGGGCCCAGAACCACAGAAGTGTTAGCAAGGCATCCTGTGTGAGTCTGGGTGTTTGGGTACTGGCTCTGATTCTTAGCACTCCATACTTCATCTTCAGGGACACTGGACCATCATATAACAATGAAGACATCATCAACTGCTTCAACAACTTTGCCTTTTCTGATGACTACGAAACACTATCTGTGAATCAGTTGAGACAATTTCGTCATCAGGCCATGACCATTACCCGCTTCCTCCTGGGTTTTGTTGTCCCCTTCAGTGTCATTGTCTCCTGTTATGCTGTGATAATCCATCGTCTCAGGAGGAACCGCACCCTGGCCAGCCACTCAAGTCGCCCCTTTAAGATCATTGCTGCCGTTATCACCACTTTTTTCCTGTGCTGGGCTCCTTATCACATCATGGCTCTAATTGAGTTGGTAAATCACATGGCTACTCATACAAGTGAAATACTAGACCATGTCACCACTATTGGGGTCCCTATAGCCACCAGCCTGGCATTTCTCAACAGTTGTCTGAATCCACTGCTGTATGTGTTCATGGGCCAAGATTTCAAGGATAAAGTTCGCAAATCCATCCTGAATGTATTGGAGACTGCCTTCCAGGAGGACGTTTCTCGCTCTTACACCTATACAAACTCAATGGTCACCAGTCGGAGCAAAGAGAAGTCAGTTTCTGATGCTGAAGTTTAAAGTTGCCCATGATATTAATAAATACTATAATTGTACATAGCAAATGTAATTGTATATACCAAATAGATTTTTTTGTTTTGTCATTTTTAATGTAATTGCCCTTGGGGCAATCTCTGCATATTGTTTTAGTTGTGAATGAATTTTTGATGATGATGTTATACTAAGTGGCTACATGTATCTTTTGAATAAGAGTGGTGCTTCTTTGACCCACAGCAGTGCCTGATTCCTGAACAGGAATCCAGCCATAATTTTAGTACAGACATTACATCAGGTTATGGTTAAATTAATACAATACAGGAAACAAAATAACAAAATAAGGTTTGACTGACAAAGGGAACTGTTCTTTGTCATGTTTGCTACAGATGCTAATGACCAGCCTTTAATTATATTGCGTCCTATATGTTACAGCAAAGAAATGGGAATGCTGGCAGTTTGCATTATAGCATCATGCCTATCTTGCCACATAACATATTGTGCTATAAACAAACAGATTTTATTGAATATAGAATATGTGAATGGATGGTATTGCTGAAAAACTGCACAAACAGTCTATGTGTTAAGTTAATTTCTTCAGCAAATTCCCCATTCACAATCACTCAACTTCCCCCTCACCTCCAACTTAGATCAGCCAATGATCCCATTCCAATTATTTAGGGTGCATACTAAATGGAATTGAAGTGGACAATTACACAATCTAGTTATGTATGTTAAGTATTACTTTTTATTTTGTGGCTATTTGTGTCTACTTCTAACAGCCACATTTGCCATTCATCATTTTTTCCACTTGCCATGTGGCAACACCATGAAATCCAAGTCAACCAAATTTTGACTGCTGCATATGCACCTGTTTGTTAAATTGTTAATTGGTATTCAGCATAATTACAGGCTAATGTAAGTGTAATAAATACATTAGTTAGTATGTGGTTATTGTGCATAAAGTAACAGCTGCATGGCATACTAAGCTTAGTTTTAACTTGAGATCCTTTATGTTGTTTGTTTGTTTTTGGGGGGATGGGGAAGTGTATGTTTGTCATACCCCACCCTTGGTATATCCATTTTCTGCCATAATCTGAGGATTTTAATGTAATTATTTTTCATAGTTGGCTTATCAAATAGTTTTTGTTTTTCCTTAATTAATCAATTATTTGTTTGGTTTATAAAATAAATTGGGAAAATTAAAGTGGCCCAGAGGTGCAAAACACATTAGGAAATCTGAAAAAGAAAACAGAATGAAAGAAAACAGAATATTTAGAACACATTTACAAAACTGAAAAACAAAACGACAGAAAACAGAAAAGGTACGGACAACAATTATTGTTTCAGACTGGACAGAAGCCAAGTTAATTCAATTTTAGTTCTTAGAAAAATCAAGGTTTGGTCAGCAATAATATACAGAAGCAAATACCCACAATTGAGCTTAGCTAAAGAAGATATTTGAAAATAATGTGATATCTCAATAAAGAGTATTTATATAAAATATATGAATATATATCAAATGTCCTTCGTACTCCAAAAACATGTTTAATTTAGTTCCATATAGTAATTGCTGATTTTCTATCTAATCTAACAAAACATTTCTGTTTTCTGAAGTGTCTTGCTTTTAGATTTATTAACTTTTCTTTCTGTGTTGTTTTTTGTTTTGTTGTTGTGTTTTCTGATTTCTCAATGTGTGGAAATGATGGACCTCAGGACCACTGTTGGAATTTTCCTTCCCAATGTCCAAGGTGACGTCTTCAAAATGCTTGTTTTGTCCTACCAACAGGCAAAAGTACAGGAATAGATAAATTCCTATAGATTAACTATTATGATTGTTTTGTATTTGTTTATTTTATTGACTGCAGCTCCCATTATAACAAATTACACTTATGTGTATGTGTTAACATGAATTTGTAAAGCTTTGTTCTAAGTGATTTTATTTTTATCTTTTAAAACCCTAATGACCAACTTGTTATTGATATCGTTATTTCCACGATTAAAATAAATTGGACTATTATTGGACCATTCTACCACTCATAGTGTATTTCATATTCACCATGCAATTTCATAAAATACTTTGCTTGTAATCGTTCTCTCTGCATGTGATAGATAGATAAAACAGGGTTTTTGTGCTGGTTTTTGTGCTGTTCTTTTATTGTTGTTATAGACTTGACCAGCAGAGGGAACTGTTTTACATTTAGTTGTTTCTCAAATCAAGGACAGCAAACTTCAGACTTCTGAAGTGTATTCCAGTCATTACTAGTCATTTGTGATTATGCAAAAATATGCTGAGTATCCCTTTTTTTTACTGTGATCAGCTCAGTGGGATAACAACCTGATGAATTTCTTAATTTTATTTGTAAGACATTTCGGACATCAAAATAAATTTATTTCAAAATGAATCTCATTTCATGGAAAAAAGCAAATAATATTCTTTCATATCCTTTCACGATATAATTTTAATGGTGTACACAGTAAGTAAGTATACAGTAATAAGTATATAGTGCATATATAGAATCAGCTTTATATATCCGCTTTATGTTGTTTTTAATTTAAAAAGAATAGTCAACTAGGGGTGTGAGTGGATTTTGGAAAAATGTTGCCTAGGCTAAACTGTAGAAGTGGATTTAGTTTTAGAGCAGTTATTAGCTACAAAATGGAATAGTAACCCCGCATTTTAAAATTGCTTTGCAATAAACAATTATGTGGTTTGTTAAAATCTGATGTATGCTCGTCTTATGTAGAGTCATGTAAAAAAAAAAAAAAAAAAGTTAAACTTTAAGCATAAAGGGACATTTTACTGTATAGTATATGTTTTAATGTATGTATGTTGTGGATTCATTTGATGTATTTGAGTAATAGTAAAGTAATAATATGTTGTGCATGCAACTCCAAACTGCCCCCACAAGTGTTTGGAAATTTCTGAAGAAATCTTATTGCAAGAGCAACTGAACGTTTTGCCAATGAGGACATGTGAAATACCCTTAGTACTATGTTAATTCTAAAAACATGTTAGAAAAGATATATCCTTCCTGCAGATATTTTTTCTGGCAGGATTTCAAGAAGTTCATGTCCAGATACAAGTGGACAGTGGAAGGAAGAGTGTTGCCTGCCATGTTATAAAACTCTTTGTTAACCCTAAATTATTATCAGATGCTGATAATAGTTGAGTTTGACTTTTTTGTGACATCATGCAATATATAACCTACATCTAGATGTTGATTAAAACAGTCAACACCAGAGCTCCACCACTGGAAATGTGTTGCAAAGGTTATAATGTTGTACTATACTGTATCTACAGTATATATGCATTATTTAGCTCATCTATCAATGAAGACAATATTTGCATAGCATAGACTTTTGGAAATTCTACAGCTCAGGGGTAGCCCCTGTCTAAGGTAGCCCCCACATGCTCTAGACCACCTATCCAATCTCCTATCTGCTCTAATTTGAAATGATTATGTGCTTTTCCCCACCTGACGAGTACAATTCACGATTACCTCATTGGTGAGTTTAAGGGCATTACAATAGGCCTAAAAGCTGCGTGGGAAAGATATTTAGGAGCAACATATGGAGATGAAGAGTGGAGTAAACTTGTTATGGAGATGCTAAATCCAATAAGAAATGCCGGGTCTAAACTTATTTAGTTTAAAAAACTCAATAGATTGTACTGGAAACCTGTGAGGATGAGTAGCCTAGGACTGAGTCAATCAAATCTCTGTTGGGGATGCAAAACTGACCAAGGGGATCTTCTTCATATGTTTCTTTATTGTCCCAACTTAACCTCCTATTGGCAGAGAGTCATGAAGAAGATTACTGATAGCCTTGGTATAGTTGTCAATGTTACCCCTGCGTTATGTCTCCTGAATAGTCTTAAAGGAAATGAGAGAGTACACTGGGCAGGAGGAAGTAACCCGACCTACTCAGAATGGTTCAATGCCAAGCAGAAAACAGCCGCGTATGAATGGCTAATATATAGTAAGTGAATGGTAAGATGGACATCTATACAGAAATATGGGACCCATTTCTAACACAAATCTGGGATCTAGAATCCAGGACTAATCTTGATAATTATTAGTAAAATTACCTCTTTGTGCATTTTGTTCGACTGGCGGCTGGGGAAAGGGTTTAGTACGGGATGGGAGGTGAAAAGAAAAAAAAAGTTTCCTTCTTGATCAGTTAGTTTGTGCTTTTGTGTATAAATATCTGTACTTATTGGTTTGTTTTCTATTTTTGTATTCATTTGATTGTTTATTTTATATTCATTCATTTGTTTTATCTATTGTTTAAATTGTTTTACATATACATTCTTGTAGATATTTATTTCATTCGAGTGTTTATACTGCTATTTTGTTGTTTTTTTGTTTGGTCTTTGTTTCTGGTGTGATCAGTGCTAATGTGGTTGTCTGTCTGAATGCCACATCTCGATCTTTGATTTCCGTTTATTTCCTGCCGCTTGTGTTTGAATGGGACTTGTATACCTTTTGTGTATCCAATATGAAGGACTCAATAAAAATTCAAATAATAATTCAAAAAATTAAGACATTGTGTGGTTTAAGAAGATTTGACAACATATTTTTAATCACAATGCATAAACAACTATTTACTAGCTTTATTGTCATTATATTGAGGGTCAGACAACAATAAAATGAAATTTAGATAGCACTCCCTGAGCCATAAGAACATTTAAGACAATTAAAAACAACTTAAGACATAAATACAACATTAACAATCTATAAGAGCAATGAAGTGCAATATGCAATATAAAAAGGTGCAAACAGCAACAGTAGCCATTGTTGTTGTAACAATAGGCCACAATCAGTGAGTGTGTGTGGGTGAGTGGGATGAGGGGATCAGGCCGTGTTCATTAGTTTAACAGCTTGGGAGAAGAAGCTGATGCTAAAGAATTTACGTACTTCAAAAAAGAGAAGTGAATGCTGCTTGTTTTCCCCGCCCCGATGAGTGTGATGACATGACACATCTGTCCTCACATTGGGGTATATTAACCTGGCAGGGCTTGATCAGTTTGTTCTGCTGCAGACACATTCTCATCTCACTGGAGAGCTTTGATTGAGGTACTGTACCTTTGTTATCTTCAGAATGTCCTATTTGTAGTGTGATATGAACCCACAGGATTGGAAGAAATAAGTCCAATCTAATCCAATTTTGGTTAGACAGGGTATAAGAATAGTAATGTTACTATTTGCTCCACCTGTTTTGTTGGCTGATGCTCTTTTGCAGTAAATCTCTGTTAACAGTTTGACAGAATAATAGAGATAAACATAGCACAAAAAGTAAGGAAATTTGTGTTTGGTAGTATATTTCTTTGTTGCAACAATGCTTCTTGGCAATAAATCTTATACGGTTGGAAAGCTTAGTTTAGCTTAGAGTTTATTTCCCTTTTAAATGGTGCCACATTTGTAAGGAACATGCATTTGTGGGATGAGCAGCAGAGCTGAGTATATGGGTTGCGCCCATGAAAGATTTGCCAAATTTCGTGTTGTCTGGTGGATGACAGAAGTCTGAAGACACAAGACATATTGGCAATTTAACAATTTATTCATTTAACAAACAGGAGCCTCAGTAGTGTGTGGAAGAACCATACACAGCCACAACAGCCTGGCACCAGATGAATTTTGGTTTTGCCAGTAGAGTTTGTGTAAATATTTCCTACATGGTTAAATGTGTGTCATAACTCATGAGTAATGTGCCTAGTGTTTTATAATGTGCCTGTTTCATCAGTCTGATAACGAAATTTGAAGAGCAAAGAGTGAAAAACAGGATCCTGACAAAAGGAACATTTGCTTATTTTAATCAATGAAATACTAGTACTAGAATAGTAGTAATAATAGTTGTAATATAATGTAGAATAATACAACAAAGACAAGTCAATAAAATAGACATGAAAATGTTCACCTTCATTGGAAGCAATCACCATCAGGCAGAAAACTTTCAATAGGAATGATCTTTAAGTCACACAGAGGTGTAAAGTGTTGCGACTTTTAGGTAACAATGCAGATTATTGCAAAGGCAAAGGCAGTTTTAATCAAGTTTAGTGCAACACTAATTAAGTACATGGGCCAGAGTGCCACGAATGGCAGGAATAAGAAAATAAGAAGAATAAGCATAAAAAAGCGGTTTAACAACAAGGACAATCTCATTTACATAAACAGTGAAAAGGACAGGGCCCAAACATCACATCTGTTTGGTAGCATATTTGGTAACAGGCAGGAATGGAGATTTGGGCGTGTCTGCCTTAACACTAACAAGAAAATAGGAAGAATGAAATAAAAAACTGATCATCACAACTTTACACAGTTCAAGTCAAATCTTTGGACGAGAGAGAGATGGAAATTACATTTATTCTTCTTATTGCCATTGCAGGTCTCAAGATAATGATGGAGATGACTGCTACACCCTCCTATCACACCAATACAACAGGTGTATCTGGAGGAAATGACACGTTTTATGATGAGTATGGTGATCTGAGAAGATCTCTCAACATCATGTCTGCTGTTATCTACTGTCTGGCTTTCGTTCTGGGTGTGCTTGGAAATGGAGTGGTTATCTGGGTGACGGGATTCAAGATGAAGAAAACAGTGAACACAGTTTGGTTCCTCAACCTTGCTGTGGCTGACTTCCTCTTCACAGCATTCCTTCCTTTGAGTGTGACATACATCGCTCTGGGTTTCCACTGGCCCTTCGGCAACTTCATGTGCAAACTGAACAACACAGTAAGGTTTGTTAACATGTTTACCAGCGTCTACATTCTGGTGGTGATCAGCATGGACAGATACATGTCTGTGGTGTGGCCTGTCTGGGCCCAGAACCACCGAAATGTACGCAAGGCGTCCTATGTGAGTCTGGGTGTTTGGGTACTTGCTCTGTTCCTTAGCACTCCATACTTCATCTTCAGGGACACTGGACCATCATTTGATGATGAAAAAATCATCAACTGCTACTTAAACTTTGCTTCTTCTGATGAAGACACACCTGCCGTGAATCAATTAATACTGCTTCGTTTTAAGGCCATGACCATCAGCCGCTTCCTCCTGGGTTTTGTTGTCCCCTTCAGTGTCATTGTCTCCTGTTATGCTGTGATAATGCATCGTCTCAGGAGGAACCGTGCCCTGGCCAGCCACTCAAGTCGCCCCTTTAAGATCATTGCTGCCATTATTGTCACTTTTTTCCTGTGCTGGGCTCCCTTTTACATCATGGATATAATTGAGTTAGCACATTTCAGTACTAATTTTTCAAATCCAGTATTAGACCATGTCATTACTATCGGGGTCCCTTTAGCCACTGGCCTGGCATTTGTTAACAGTTGCCTTAATCCACTGCTGTATGTGTTCATGGGCCAAGATTTCAAGGATACATTTCGCAAATCCATCCTGAATGTATTTGAGACTGCTTTCCAGGAGGAGGGTTCCCCCTCACACACCGACTCGAAATCAGTGGAAACCAGTCAGACCCTTGACAAGTCAGTTCATAATACTGAAGTATAAGGTTGTGACATGAATAAACAAATACCGAAATGGTACATTAAAAATAAGTTTGACACAAATGTAAATGTATATACAGCACCAGTCAAAAGTTTTGACACTCTTTCTCATTCTGAAAGTGGATGATGGGAAAGTGTGTCCAAACCTTTGACTCATTTTTATTTTTTTGTCTTTATACAAGGACTTTGATTCCCAAATTGAAACATTGGAACCGGATGCAGTTTAATTAGTGTGAGTTTTATGATTAGCTAACTGGTCAAGCAAAGAGTAGCATACTACATCTTAACTTCACCTGCAGTATTAATCTGATTGATGGGACTGATAGTAATATTGTACAATAAGGTAGCAGTTTCATAGTTGATTTACATCCCTGTTTATTCTTTCGCAAGATTATTTCACTGTGTGTGCAAAGCAAAAAGGTGTTTTTAAAAAAAAAAAAAACGATGTTATGATGTTGCTTGATATAATCTTAAAATAAAGACACATTTGTGGAAAACTCTCTTGTCGGATTGTGGGAACATTTTGGTCATACTGCAGTGAAAAGAAATATGTAGGCTTACTGTGAATTAATAAACCTCTAGAAAATGTCAAGAAAGCTTTGTGTTTTGCCAAATCATATTTCTTAACAGTTACTTTTTTGGTTATTAAAGATAGTTAATGAATGTGTTTGGATTCCAAGGGTCTCAAAATTACATAAAGAGTTATACATTTGGTTTGCAGTGCTTATTATATTTATTTATTTATTAAGTTTCTTTGTTCAGTTATTTTTGTTTCAAAAAAACATTTTTAAAAACCGTCAACTGCTTCAACAGCAGTTGACAAAAAAAACATAACTTTCAATTAAGGATTTCATTAGTAAGTTCTTCCTAACACATTTTTAAAAAAAAACTATCTTTTTACTTGGTCTTTTGTTGTAATTTGACTTTAAAAAGTCTGTGTTATAATTTCTACAAAGTAAATTACCCTGAAATGTTTGTAACAACTTTCAGTAACATTCACTGTCAGATATAACATTTTACAGATAAAGATATTACACAGAGCTTACATTACACCTTGCAATTTGAATACATTTGATAAAACATTATCCAAATCTTGCTGGCATGGCTGTGAGGTGGAGGGTACACTGATGCACTTACTGTGGTACTGCTTTCCTGTTAAGAGGTTTTGGCTGAATGTTACTGAAAGTTTGTCATGTGTCCTTAACATAGCAATAAAACTGTGTAAACCTGTATATTAGGTGCGAACCTGGACCAAGGCCGTAGCCAGGATTTTTCAAATACCGAGGTCAAAAAGAAGACTACAACTTATATATTAGGTATAAGTAATCCATAATGTATTTATACTGCTTTCTTGCTGTGCATTTCTCAGTCATGGTCACTCTTGTGGTCCAGTTCTTTCTAGAAGTGAGCACTATATAACTGCAACTTAAAAATCTCCAGTAATATGCTGTGTATGTTTGTTACATTTGTGACGAATCTGCTGACGGAAGCCAGTTGGGACATAACACCGGGCCGGGGCCAGTGAAAAAATTCTCGGTGGATTTCAAGGCCTCACTCCGCCGCTGGCTATAGCCAACTACTTTCGTTTTGACATGGCATCGGTATCTGCAAGTATGTGTCACGTGACCGTCCTTTGATGCAAGGATAATTGTCTCGTCGGCTATTTTCACTTCCCAATACAAATACCGAGGACATGACCTCCGTGTCCTCAATGGTAGCTACTGCCATGACCTGGACACTGCAAAACCCCAAAATTATACAAAGAATTATTGCCCTGGCTTTTCTATCAGCCAAACGGATCATTTTAATGAATTGGAAACAACATAAGCCAAACTGCTCTAGTATGGAGAACTGGCGCAAGGACTTCATGGAATTGTTATCGACGGAAGGTCGCCTCGACTCTAGAAGAGGATAATAGGCTGGATGAACAGTGGAGCTTTTTTACATCTCGCCTCCAGGAAACATGAGGATCCTCACGTCGTTAAGAACTGACATAGCCTACTATTGTACTTCTCTCTCTCTCGCTCTCTCTCTCTCTTTCTCTCTCTCTAGAAAAACACAGTGTTTACTGAGTAGTGACAGTCACTTTTATTGCAACCCAGTCTCACAGCAGTTCGTGAATTACCCACGAAATTTAATCTATACATCTTTGTATATGTCCACTAATTTCCTTTTTTTCGTGCCTGCCAGTCAAACCAATGTAGGCTATAGTTGGGAGTATGTTTCGTGTCTAAGCCACGTCTGAGTGAGTGATGTCTTCTGTGACGTCTTTACAAGACACAAATTTCCATGTTTGGAGGAAACACTAGTGACGGATGGCATGAGTGTATAAGTGTCAAAAAGAGGACTTTACTGCAGGAAACTACTGTTCGCTTCCCCTTTCTAACTGTGTCATGTTTCAAACTGTAAGTCTGGGCTTTTTTTAAATGTATATTTAAAGATGTTTTATCGTGGCGTTCATATTGCTGACACTATATCGACAAAGGTTGTTAATGAAGTAACGTTAGTCACTTTGTAATCATATCACTTTGTCATTTATGTGATCATTTTAACCAAAACCTCGATCTTTCCCTAACTCTAACGAAGTGCTTTTTGTTGCTTAACCTAACCAGAACTTCACCACAGCGTTGTTACACCATAAAACATCATTCTTTTTTAACAGTGATTTTTTTCATAGTTTCTGAGACCCGACTGACTGAAAAAAACGTGGTCAGAGTCAGATGGCAAGATATTTGTATTCTGTGACTCTCTAATTTTGAAAACAGAGAGGAGTAGCATATTGACTGTGGTGATTATTGCATGTCTTTGGTTCTGTTAATCTACAAATGCACAGATATAAATTATAGCTGAGTAAACCAGTTCTTTTGAAGCAACACCCTGTTAAGAGTTTAGTAGAATAATAAAAACAAAGACAAATAATTTTATAAAAATGACAGAAAATACATAAGGTTCACATTCAGTGGAAACAATCACCATCAGGCAGGAAACCTTCAATAAGAATGATCTTTAAGTTACACAGAGGTAAAGTGTTTTGGCTTTTAGTTGACAATACAGATTATTGCATGAGATTGCAGTAAAGGCAGTTTTTTGGTTCAGGGCTCATTAGACAACCACTGGAGCTAAATACATTGGTCAGAGCGCCACAAATGGCAGAAATAAGAAAATGGCTGTTCACCAACAAGGACAATCTCATTTACTTATAGTGAACAGGACAGGGCCCAAACACAATACCTTTGGCACACCTTTGGTAACAGGCAGAAATGGAGATTTGAGCGTGCCCGCCTTAACCAAAATACTAATGAAATAAAATAGACATTGGTATCCCGGATTGCAAGTGGATTTTTACAGCAGACTGATGATTATGTTGAACTAAGTTCAGACTTAGTCTCTCTTAGCCTAGGAAACATTCCTCACCTTTTCTTCAAACACTTTGTTGGTTAAGAAGAACAACTTTACACAGTTCGAGTCAAATTTTTGGACATGAGAGAAATGGAAATTACATTTATTCTTCTTTTTGCCATTGCAGGTCTCAAGATAATGATGGAGATGACTGCTACACCCTCCTATCATACAAATACAGCAGGTGTATCTGGAGGAAATGACACGTATCATGATGAGCATGCTGATCTGAGAAGATCTCTCAACATCATGTCTGCTGTTATCTACTGTCTGGCTTTCGTTCTGGGTGTGCTTGGAAATGGAGTGGTTATCTGGGTGACGGGATTCAAGATGAAGAAAACAGTGAACACAGTTTGGTTCCTCAACCTTGCTGTGGCTGACTTCCTCTTCACAGCATTCCTTCCTTTGAGTGTGACATACATCGCTCTGGGTTTCCACTGGCCCTTCGGCAACTTCATGTGCAAACTGAAGAACACAGTAAGGTTTGTAAACATGTTTACCAGCGTCTACATTCTGGAGGTGATCAGCATGGACAGATACATGTCTGTGGTGTGGCCTGTCTGGGCCCAGAAACACCGAAATGTACGCAAGGCGTCCTATGTGAGTCTGGGTGTTTGGGTACTGGGTCTATTCCTTAGCACTCCATACTTCATCTTCAGGGACACTGGACCATCATTTGATAATGAAAAATCATCAACTGCTACTTAAACTTTGCTTCTTCTGATGAAAACACACCGTCTGTGAATCAATTAATACTGCTTGGTTTAAAGGCCATGACCATCAGCCGCTTCCTACTGGGTTTTGTTGTCCCCTTCAGTGTCATTGTTTACTGTTATGCTGTGATAATCCATCGTCTCAGGAGGAACCGTGCCCTGGCCAGCCACTCAAGTCGCCCCTTTAAGATCATTGCTGCCATTATTGTCACTTTTTTCCTGTGCTGGGCTCCCTTTTACATCATGGATATAATTGAGTTAGCACTGGAAACCAGTCAGACCCTTGACAAGTCAGTTCATAATACTGAAGTATAAGGTTGTGACATGAATAAACAAATACTGAAATGGTACATTCTGAAATAATTTTGACACAAATGTAAATAAAGTCCAATAAAATGGATGATGGGAAGGTGTGTCCAAACCTTTGACTCGTACTGTGTCAAATTCCTTTTTATTTTGTTGTCTTTATACAAGGACTTAGATTTCCAAATTGAAACATTGGAACCTGATGCAGTTTAATTAATGTGAGTTTTATGATTAGCTAACTGGTCAAGAAAAGAGGAAGCATACTACATCTTAACTTCACCTGCAGTATTAATCTGATTGATT
Source organism: Scomber scombrus (assembly GCF_963691925.1). Lineage (NCBI taxonomy): Eukaryota > Metazoa > Chordata > Actinopteri > Scombriformes > Scombridae > Scomber > Scomber scombrus. The sequence goes on along the minus strand of NC_084976.1, from coordinate 14,532,537 downwards.
ATCTGATTGGGACTGATAGTAATTCATAGTATTAGTATGAGATAGTAGTATCTAAAGTGTAACTAACTAAGAGTAAATAATAGTATTAGTTAGTATAATTTAACTTGTTCAATAGCTTCAATTAGTGAGAAACTATTTGCTTTATTTGATATAAAATGGTTAAATCATATTTTGTTAAAGCCCAAATTACGAACATATATCCAAATTAAGCACAATTATGGCCCTGAACCTTATGTTAAAGCAAACTTAACGAGAAATCAAAGGTCCTTAGTGGCACAGCTGAGAACAGGAATCCTTCCCTTGAATCTTGAAGTCGGCAGATTTAAAAACATTCTTGAGGATGAAAGGTTATGTGAATTATGTGAAAAATATTTAATGAGGTTGCTCGATACAATCTAAAAGTAAAGACAAATTTGTGGAAAAACTCTTGTCAACTAGGAGTGTGATTAAATTGTGGGAACGTTTCAGCCATGGCCAAACTCCAGTGAAAAGAAATATGCAGGCTTACTGTAAACGAAAAAGCCTATAAACGTGTCAGCTTTTCAAGAAAGCTTTCTATTTAGCCTAATCATATTGCAATACAGTTAGCCTACTTTTTTGGATCATGGAGATAATCAATGTATGTCTCAAAATTAGATAAAAAAAAAAGTAATACATTTGGTTTACAAAGTGTATTCCATTCATTTATTTATTGTGTTTGTTCGATTATTTTTGTTTGTCTATTAATTGGCTTTTAGAAAACGTGATAAACGTCTGTTGCATGCGTCGTGACGTCACGGCCGTCGCCATCATGGTCACCATTTTAAGGATCTCCCGGAGAAAATAGCCTCGGCCTGCTATAGTTAGCAGTCATCGAGCACACCGCAGAAGCACTGGGATACTGCATGAGAAACAGCCTGTGTCTCTGAGATATGTGAAAAATTCCAAAGTAAGTCGTGACTACGTTGAATGTTCGAGCTACGCTTGCTACATTACTGTTGTCGATAGTCAGTAGCTAACATTACATAGCCTGTCCACAATATTAACCCAAAGCGTCACATTAAGTCGATGCAGTTGGTGTACTGCCGTTTCTTTCGCCTGATTGCACATATGTCAAATATTCTATCTTGTAGTGAAATGGTTATCTGTGAAAGTAGGCTAACGTAACTAGCTGACTTGCTACAGTAGACTCTCTATTTGTTCAGGACGGCTTAAGTCACCATCTGCCGGCTGTAATCTCCTGGGAACACACGCTGCAGTAATATTAAAATACTCAATTTCAAGTAAAAATCTTACTGAAGTAAAAGCATCTAAGTATTAGCAGCTAAAAGTATTAAAGTAAAAGTTTCGGTTTGGTCCCTCTGTCATCGTACACTCACTGGCCTCTTTACTAGGTTCAGCAGTACCTAGTGCAGTCTAATGCAATCAGCTCTGCTTTATATTCTACATTTGTGAAGCTTATACATGTTGAGGGTTTGTTGACATTGTCAGAAAGGTGATAATTCTACTATGTTTATTATTGAGATCATAGTGGGTGATGGTGGCGTGTTAGTGTGCATTATATTGAATGATGTTCCGAATATTTTGTCCACTCCATAACATGAGGGGGGCATAATATTAGGAACACAATTCAATATAATTCACCCCAGGACACCACCACTACTTTGTATCACCTCAATAATAAACGTAAAGTAATATTATCACCTTTTTGACAATTTCAACAAAAACTGAAAATGTGTTAACTTGTAAAAAGTAGAATTTATGGAAAAGCTTTTGAACTGGATTGAATTAGATTGCACAGGTGTACTCAATGAAGTGGCCAGTGAGTGTATATGTCAGATTACTAATACTAGAGCATCAGTGTGTAAGCATTATCTTACCGTTGTAGCTGCTGTAGGTGGAGTTAGTTTATTATTTAGGACTAGGGACTAGGGCTGTCAAAATTGCTCCAAAATGACGTTTGAATATTCCCTTTAAAAAAAAAAACAGTTTCGAACCATTCGAATATCTATATTTGCGCATTATGTGAATTAAGCCAGACGAACCAGAACCACCTGCATCGTCAGAGATGAAGACAAAAATCATCACCGATCTGGAGGAGCGGTATAGTGAGGAAAAGGGCATGCTCATTTGGGTGCACATTTTGTAGATGTGCCCTCATGTTGCTAGTGGTGGAATGGTAAGCTAACTGTAGCTTACACAGCTTGCATACAACTTTATCTCGAGGCTCCGCGTTTTTGCCGTCTACTGACCAAAATCCGAAGTATTTCCAAACGGAGCTCTTTAGGTTGCTTGAAGTCTAAACCAGTCTCTCTGCTGCCGAGTTGGGCTCTGAACTTTCTGCCATTTCGTTTTTCTCTCTGTGCAAGTGCGACTCCTGTGACCTGTGACCTGTCCCTGACCCGTTATGCAGTGCGCCCACTCGCAAAGCAGCAGCTGATGTGTTTTTTCCCACAGTCGAATATTCATTTTCACAATAGAATCTCCTTTTTTTTTTTTTTTTAAATATTAAAATTTAGAATATTTGTTGACAGCCCTACTAGGCACTTAGTTTTGATAATCGATTAATCGGTTGATTATTTTTCCGATTAATCAATGAATCTGATTTTTAATTTCCACCCCTTCATTCAAAAACATAACATTATTTCAAATTGGCAATGCAAAAAAGTGCTCAAACAACAGGTTGCTGCTAGGACGTCCCTGAGCTGTTAAAGTAATATTAAACTATAAATAATAATTGAAACAAAACAACTAAATGTTAATGTCTGATAGCTTTAACAAAAAAAATACACATGTATGCTACACAAAAAGAGGTATTTTCTTTTGTTTAAAGGGACCTGAGCTGTTGGAACAATGAATAAATAATAAAGAAAAATGCAAATGATAAAACTGTTTTTAAAACAGGATTTGTTTCAACATCCAGTGGTGGTTGTAGTATATAAATTAAAGAGTTATATTATATATTGCGAATTATAACATATTGGTAATAAAAAAGAACCTTGTTCACACAAATATAACACTTATAAATCAATATTACCCTTCAGCAGTGTCACCCAAGAATAAAGTCTAAACCATTTCACTTGGTGGTGTACAGACTGGTTTTATATTATTCTTAATGATTTCACACACAACCCAGAAAAAATATAACAATGTGTCTGTGAAACTACATGTAAACAGTATAAAATGTGGTTTATTTTGTAGTTACCAGTTTTACTTTTTCCATCAGTAGGCTTCCATACAAAATTATGTGTGCTACTTCTCACGGTGAAATCTCAACAGGTAGAAGCTGATAGTTCACTAACTAAAGCGTGGGTGCACGCTGCATCAAGATTAATGATCCACACGGTGACATTATATCATTGACATGACGCACAAAAGCGATAAAAAAAGATTGTTTTTTGTGTGCGTGCCAACCTCGGCAGGATGCAACACACTCTTTCTAGTTTTATGTTGTGTGTACTGCTCCCACACTTTAGAAGATTTCGGGCGGACCCGTTTTCTCCGCCTCTGCTCAGCTCCGTCTGAACTGCTCCACGACATAGTGAGTGACGCATTAATCGCGCAACATAACGAAACGATAATGAAATTCGTTGCCAACACTTTAATAATCGTTTTTTATCGATTCGTTGTTGAAGCTCTATTTGGGATCCCAGATAAATCTGAGGGGTTGTGAGATGATTAATGGGAGAGGAAAGAAGAAAAAACAAAAGATCTGACAAATAAATCTGTTTTCAGTGTTTGGACTATTTGTCTAGGTATTCTCTTGGTTTTTGGTGGTTTATTAGATCGGTTTACTGGATTGAAATGAAAGCATGTGAGAAGTTTAGAGACATAATCACTAGGGGTGTAAGGAAATGCCGATCTACATCGATTTAATGAGCACGAGCCAATAGCATCGATGCAAAATGAAAACATCGATCAGACATTGATCATTTAAGACGCGCTTTTATTTTGAAAGTCCCCTGGCACGTCTGTCTCTGCCCGAGCGCGCACACCTCCAAACAAAATGCAAGCAGTGCCATGGCAACGGCCAGAAAAAAAGTTATTTCGAGCTGCTTTTTTCTACAAAAACTAAAAACCATGACTCTCAAGGAGCGACAAGTTTCATGTCTGCAGACGGATTATAAAGACAGTCTTTCATCAGATGCTTCAGACATCACGTTACTGTAAACTCAGACAAACAGAAACACTGAAATGTGCAGCTGCTCGTCTTTTGTCGTGTCGTTTTTTCCTCGTCAGCACGGTAGACACCGCCTGCTTTAATGTATAAAATGGTGACTTAATGTCCTTTCGGTTTTCTTTTATAAGATGTGAAAAAAATGTGTGGTAGACGCGCACAGCCACAGCTCCCAATGCAGGTGGGTCCCAGTCATTGGGATTGCATTGGGAGCTGCAGCGTTTGGTCCGGCTCCTGCTTTCTTACTATGGATGTTTGTGTGTCATTTTCTTTTATAGGATGTGAAAATTTTAAAGCTCTATATCAAAATGTGGCACTTTATAATGAACAGGAGGAATATTTTTTATTAAAAAAGAATAGATTGTTTTCCATTTAAATGTCTGGTTGAGCTCAGAAATAAAAATGTTAATGATATTGTAGAAGCGTTTTGTGATTTGATATGAATGGAAGTGATTGTGATAAATCAGCTGTGATATCGTCTCATATCGATTGCTGGCTCCTGAATCGAATCAAAATCGTATCGTGACAGACTTTGTGATATCGGCAAACAGCGAATCGTTGTTCATTGAATCAATATAATATCGTATAGTGATAAACTTGTGATTTACACCCCTAATAATCACTATTTGGTGGAGCTGTTAAAAGCTGGGAGACGTCTGTAATGAGACCTCAACTACACACTGCTTATTCTAAGATGTCAGAAGTAGGGATGCATGGTACTGGACTTTTTGCTGATATCCGATATGCCAATTTTTTGGAACTCCTTTTGGCCCAAACCAATGGAAACTATTGAGCATGCAATCACAGAGTTTACTAATTATGATCAAGAAAGGCAATATATGAAGGATTAGATTAGTGGGTCTGTTATTAGTTGGACAGCTGATTTAAAGTGGAGGAGGCCCCAGGATGGTCAGGGTGGAACAATTTGGTTGAAAGCAACGCCAGGTGTCGGAGGAGAAAGAATGGGTCAACAGATGAGTCTCATATCACAGTATCGATATATTGCTCAGCCCTAGTTGCAGCAGGGTTTGGCAGAATTGAATCATTTAGTCTCATTACCCACTGAGGTAAAGATGCAGTTTCTATGGAGCACCTGGATTGGCCTTGATCCTCACGCTGCAGTTTAGTATGGGACATTTTTATATTGAGTGTTTTTACTGTTGCTGCATCAGTGGTGTGATGTTGCTTTTCAAATTTCAGGCTGTGTAGCACATCTTAAGGCAAACTCCTACTTTCCACGCATGGCGGCGAGTACAGTCTACACGCGCCAGCTGCACATGCACTAAAAAAGCAAACGGAACATTTATCTCCTGTACTGTGTTCCTATTCTCATTAAACTGTTGCACACACTTTCTTTTTATCAACCTTTTTTGGTTCTGCAACACACGAAATTACTACTGCTTTCTTTAAAGGAAGTGGAAGTATTAAATTATGTGAGACCAGAGTCTTTTCATACACAGACATATTACATGTATTAGGGCTGCTCGATTATGGAAAAAATCATAATCATGATTATTTGGGTCAAAATTGAAATCACGATTATTAAAACGATTTTTTTTAAACTTTAGAAACATGCTGCATTTCTTGTCCATTAGGCTTAATTAATTTTCTCTCCAAGCAGCAGCCTTTTATCTGCCACTTAACACAACACACAGCAGAAAATGTGTGGAGATATTAGTGCTGGCCGAACGGTTTAAGATGACGATAGTTCACACAACACATCCTGGTTTTTAATATTTAGTCAGTAAACTCAGCCTTGTCTGACGCAGGCTGGAAAATGTGCACTTTTATTTACACGTAAAAACATTTCGCCGTGTGTTTCAGCTTCTGTCAAAGTAATAGGGTTGCGGCGGCTTCCGGTCTAAGCTTTCAAAATAAAACCTTTGTTATTGTGCGCTTTTCATTATTAGGGCCCGAGCACTGACCAGTCAGTGAGGGACCTATTGCTTTTGCCAGGATTCTTATTATTATTTTTCACGCTCTTGTGCCGCCACTTTGAGCGCATTTTTGGCAGCCTGAACATACATGAAAACTCATGAAATTCTGCACACACGTCGCAGCTGGTGAAAATTTATTTAATTTAACGTGATTGGACGCAAGCGTGGTAAGGGGACTCGCTAGCGCCCCCTAACGTCGGGTCATGTGACCACAAATCTTCTCGGATCTTAATGAAATTTACATATGTCATAGGTCTCATCGGATCATTGGGAAATTCATTTTGTGGAATTTTTTTACCAAACAGGAAGTCGCCCACGCGGCGTGGCGTGCACTGATTTTCATTTTTCGAACACCGCTTTGAGGACTTTATGATGTTCACAGAATCATGAAACCTGCCACGTAGGTTTCAAATCATGAGCTCTTTCATCTGATACCACATTTGCCCAACATTTTGCCCCAACAGCTCAGTAGCGCCCCCTAATGCGTTTTCCCACTTAGGATGTACTGACAAACTCTAAAACTCACCAAATTGGACACACTCGTCAAGACTCACGAATATTATTTTTTGGTATGACCGCAACCTTTTAAGTGCCAAAATGACTCTACAGCGCCCCCTAGAACATTAAAAGTTGAAGCCCCGCCTTCTACATGCACGTACATGAACGAAATTTAGGATTCATATATATCATGACCAGACGCACAAAAAAGCCTCTTGGACCCATACCCTAAGTCCAACAGGAAGTCGGCCATCTTGGATCACAGGTGCATTTTTGTCGCCATTTTCCCCATTTCCAGGCCTCGTACTTTAACGAACTCCTACAGTTTTGACTCCACAGACTTCAGATTGGAACTGTATCATCCTCAGACCTTGATGATGTAAACTTGATAACAGATTTTACCTACATTATACCAGGTGGGCGTGGTAGTCGTTTGTTTGTATAAACAAACAACTCCTTATAACTCCTCCATACATTGTCGGATGTTAATACATGCAGTGCGTAAAATGTCACACCTGTTGAAGCCGTTTCAATTACAACATCATTGGGGGTGGGTGTGGCAAGGGGTCTCCATAGCGCCCCCTAACAGCAGGTCATGTGACCACAAACTTTGTCTGATCTTCGTGAAATTTACAGGACTCATAGCACTCATGGGTAAACCCCCCAAATTAATTTTTTCAAATTTTTCGCTCTAACAGGAAGTCGGTTATTGTTCATTTCCTGCGTCAATTTTCCGTTTTTCCAACTGCGTTTAGAGGACTTTCCCGTCTTCACAGAATCACCAAACTGCCCACATAGGTTCACACTGAGGAGCACTTTAATTTGAGACCATAACTGCCCCTGGGCATGGCACAACTGCTCAATAGCGTCCCCTAATGCCTTTATCCATTTTGTACATTTTCACAAACTCCTACACTCACCAAATTGTACACATACCTCAACAGTCACACATATTGACTACTGACAAAGTTTGGGATTTTTAAGTGAGAAGATGACTCCACAGCGCCCCCTGGAAGATTTCAAAGTTTAAGCCCCGCCTTCCACATTGACATAGAGAAATGAAATCGACAAGGCCTATGTATCATGTCCAGATGCACAAAAAAGCCTCTTGGACCCATACCCTAAGTCCAACAGGAAGTCGGCCATCCAGTCTAAAATGTTCAATCTGGATGATTTTTATTATTATTATAGTTTTACGCCTTTTTGACAGCCTAAACATGCTCCAAAACTCACCAAAACTTGCAATCATGTCCGATCCGGCGAAGAATTTGATATTCTAAGGATCGCGGAAATGGCCGATGCAAAAATGGATTAATAGCGCCCCCTAGAAAATTTTAAAAAATCAAGCCCCTCGACTCAGATTGACGTAGACAAACCAAATTCATGAAACACATGTATCATGTCCAGACGCACTAAAAAGCCTCTTGGACCCATAGCCTAAGTCCAACAGGAAGTTGGCCATCCAGCCATAAATGCTCAATCTTGATGATTATTTGGCCCTTCACCCACATTCCTTTGTGCTGAGAAGTCACCCAGACTCATTTGTGGTCTTAGTTTGTCTCCTAGTGGAGACATTAACCCCATCACACAATGTTCACTTAAAGGCACAGGAGCAAAGACATCTACATGCCAGTTTTGACAGCCCTGCGACTACCGCACGCACCGACGTGCACATACGGCGTTACAGTTGGGGGGAAACCGGTGGGGTGCGAGGGCCCTTCGACACTGCTTGCAGTTTTAATTATTATTATTATTAACAAACAAAGTTGGGGCTTGTAAAATTACAGGAGATTCCCGGGAGAAAAGACAAAAACGGGTTGTTGGCAGCTCTGGTGTACAGTGCATGCTGTGGGGGAGGGACAGAAATACGCATGCGCGGCTTTTTGACGATTTTATTAGTTTTGACATCGTTTGGCCCCAAAATCGTAATCACGATCAATTTTCGATTTAATTGAGTAGCCTTAACCTGCTCAAAGAATCTCCACCATTAAATAGAGGGAATTCCACCGTGTCTTTACGTCCAGGATGAGTGTGTGCTGGGGCAGGTCTGAAAAAGGCCAAGTTGAAACACACACACCTGTATGAGTACATGTAAATCACAGACACATAATAAACACTTTTGTTGTAATTTATATTAGCCACAATTTGTTCATGTCACCATGATGTGTTATTTTTATATTAGAATAATATCGTGAAATAGTAGTATTAAAATATGATTCTTACTGAGGAGTCGCTGCTTCTCCTTGAGGACGACCTTGGCCATATGGGATCTCTTCATCCATATAACGACTGCGCGTACTCTTGCAACCCAGTTGGAAACAGTTTGGCACTTCTGCATCTTTTGAACATTCAGCTTCTTCACTGCGTCGTCCATGTTGCCTGCATTGTCAACAGTGGCTGCCACAACCTTCTCCCTGACTTTGAACTCATCTAGGATGCTGCCAATTTCATCTGCCACAGCTGCTCCTCTCTGTGCTTCATAAATGGCTTTGGTTTGGAGGACCCTGCCTTTGATTATACCCTCCCTGATGTAATGCAATGTCACAGTCAGATAGTGGTCTTGGTTAAGGCTTGTCCATCCATCTGCTGTGATTGCTGTCTTTGGAACAGCCTTAAGTTCTGCTATTAAATGTTCCTTTTCAATGCTGTACCACGCAGGGATCAGGTGGATAGCATGTCTCTTGATGGGGGGGGGGGTTATACTTGGGACATAGTTTCTTTGTCATTTACCTACAGAATGTTAAACTGCTTAGAATAGATTATACAACTTAACATTCATTCTACTACTTTAACATCAAAAGGCTATATTCGTCACATTCTCATTGTAAGTCATGATGTTTTTTTGCCAATACAATATTAATTAACAGAGAGCCATGGTGGTCATTTAATAATAATTAATGATATCGCCTCCTGTTATTTGTAATCAAGACATCTACCTGCAAATAACGCTACTATGAACCTTTACCTACGGGAATGCTGGCTCCTCAAATGTGGAGAAAGGGTGCAAACCTGTCACAACAAATTGTGTTACTGCACGACAGAGCTGGGGACTCGGACTCGCGACTCGGACTCGAGTTGCACTTAAGTCTCACTAAACTGTGACTTCAGACTCGACCTCAAAAGACTTCAGACTTGACTTCGACTCGAGGCTCGCGAACAACCTTTATTTCATGTTATTATTATTATTCTCATTATTTATCTGTCATTCATCTTTTTGTATGATCTCTGGCTCTGAGCTAGATGTAAACACCAACGTCATGCCACGCGCATGCGCCGTGTGAGAAGCGCGCATCTTCAGTATCAGACATTGACAATGGCGAGTGCGACAAGTTCAGCAGGAGTGCCTCAGATCATTACGTTTGGATACAAGGCCTTCACACTCCCGTTTTTCCCTGGTTCTCCCATATTTCGAAACCATCTCCCGCCGCCCTCCCGTCATTTCTCCCGTAATTGACAAGCCCAAATTTGTTTGTTAATAATAATAAGAAGCGCACAATAGCAAAGGTTTTATTTTGAAAGCTCAGACAGGAAACCACCGCAACTCCGTTATTTAGTGCCACTAACTTAGTGGCTCCGCTACTAATTATTAAAAAACACAACGTTGCGTTAACTATGGTCATTTTATATATATATATTTTATAATATCCCCACACATTCCCTGCTGTGTGTTGTGTTAAGCAGCAGATAAAAGGCAGCTTGGAGAAAAAAATAATGTGTTTGTACCACAGTGTTAAACTGCAGTGCAGTGTTTCTGTGATGTTCATGCTTTGTTCATTTTGTTATATTTTACAACATTGTTAAAATAATTATTTTTTTGTTGAAGAAAAGTTTATGGTTATGGAATTGAAATAATTCTTAGTGTATGTTTCTTCACATCACATTGCAGTAGATTCTCTATAGTGAACCTACAATTGATACATTTTCATACTGTCCTATATCAAGGTCTAGGTCAAGGTAATAGCCGAAGGTAGATTTGGTAACAGTTTCAGGAGAGGGCATCTCAACATACAAACAGATACATACATACAAACTTCAGTGACAGCACACCACAAAAACAGACATGGGCAGGTGCTCGCAAGGCTAACTGATCAGGATGAAGGATTGTACAGCTCTAAGGTCAGAATTTGAATTTGATTTAGTGTTGGCGAGAGACTTGACTCGGACTCTTGACCAGAGACTTGAGACTTGACCCTCAAAGACTTGAGACTTGACTTGGACTCTAGCTCAAAGACTTGAGACTTGACTTGGACTTGTAAAAAATGACTTGTAAACAGCTCTGCTGCACGATGACAGTCGTCTAACTTCTCCTGCATCATTTTGCCCTGTGTGGTAAGTGTGAATGGCGTTTGCTGCTGGCTAAATGCAGGGGGAGTGGGACGTGGAGCTGGGCTAGCAACGTTAGCTTGGGAGGTAGAAAAAGTAGCAGTACTCGGTCCTTCACCGCTATCATCTAAAATGGATCAAATGAGATAATATTTGTACAGCATTCGTTTTCATCTACATCAAATAATGTTACAGAATCTGTCATTGCTTGCGTTGTGCTAATGTTATCATAGGACAGGACATACTTACCCTCACTTCTCTGCTGAGACCGCACAGCACTCGTTGACTGGCGGCGTAGAGAGTCAAATACATGGCACTCTTGATACTTGATGCCGTTCGTCGACAAATGCTTCAGCATGTTGCTGGTGTTTCCACCCTTGCACGAAATGAAGGTGCGGCACACATTACACGTTGCGCTGTTAGCATCATTTTTTGTGAAATTAAGCCACACTTTGGACCGCTTCTGTCTCTCCGCCATGGTGTCGCTCGCGCTGATTGCCTCTCGCGCACACAAGCGTGACGTCATTGTTTTGCAAGGCACGCGATGAGCACGCGAAAGTAAGGCATCGATAAGGGAATCGTTAAGCATAAATGCAAATGATGTCGATGGATTGAACCAATTGGAACCGGTCCCAGTCCTAACGACTAGGGGTGTGACGATACACTCAGCTCACGAGACGAGATATTGGGTTCGTGAGATCGAGGCGAGACGAGATTTAAACTATATTTTTAAGAAAACTTCAATGAGGAAATACATGACTGTTCTTTTATTTAAGATTCACAAAATGGAAATTGTATTGAAATGTTTGAACTAATCAGCTTGTAATGAATCACTTTTTTCTACTTTGTAAATATTTAATTATCATATGCAGTATGCAGCACTGTAAAAGGTTTCCCCATATAGATATTTTATAGATGGATAATTTTGGTATTTATGGAAATAACAACCATAAATACAGAAGTTAGATACAATCACAAATACTAAAAAGTAAATTGTAAAGAGTAGAAACAATTCTAATATATAAATTAAATAAAGAATCCAATTATCACAAATTATAACATATTGCTAATAAAAAAACACAGAAATAAAAGTAAATTGCACAAATCCTGTATCACATAAATACACAAGTAGAACAACATATAAATTGTGTTATAATTTGGTAGTGCGACTCATTTTAGTTTTTGCATCATTAGGCTTCCATAGCTACGCTAGATTCCTCCGCTCCTCCTACCTCAGGCTCTCAGTGTAGAGAACTGCAGCCCCTTAATTATAGCTTCGCGAGACAAAATTCACGTCGACGAGAAATATCGTCGCGTTTCGTGGTACGAAATCTCGTCACACTCCTACTAACGACCACTGGGTGGACCCAGAGGTGTCAAAAGAATCAGCATCGGCCATAAAAAATCCGTATCGGTCGACCTCCAATGATGACCCCGCCCACGTTGAGGAGGTACTATGAAGTAATGGAAAAGGTCGTTCCTGGTTTAAGTCGAGCCGAGTAGTGGAAGCCTGTTTGACCCAGTGAGAGCCCAGCAGGCGCTGTGCGGGCAAAGGCCACTGCCGAGTGACCCCATATTTCCACCGGGAGCAGCCATGGTTGTACCACGGTTTTGCTCTGTCCGGCGTCTTACCTCACTTGGAGCGTTAGAGCAGCAGAGCAGAGTGTGCTCTGGTAGAGCAATCTGCCTTTTAAATTAAGTTGCACTGTTAATACAGTAATTACAGCAGCCCAGTCAAATCCGAATGAGTGCCTTTAGGCCACTGTACTTACTGTAGTATCAGCACAACTAAACGGTCCAATTTTGTTAACTTGCTCAAATTTATAAATATATAATTATAATGTTGCTGAAATGCCATTGGGATGCGGTACGGGTTGTTTTATTTTGACAGTTGACCGGAAGTTTTATGCTGGTTCTGTCTCACTATGTGTGGTGCGATCTGCTCTGTTGAACTTGATGCGACTTTGAAACCGTACACGCTGTGTGGGGATTGGGGGCGGGCATGAGCGTCAATGACACTTCTCAGACATTCTGATTGGTTGTTTTGATCCGGGAGCCGTGGATTCTTTCAAATGGCATTACGACCACTGGATGGACCCAAATACACCAGATTTTTTTCACAGTTGATCTGTCGGAACATAATGACAATTTTAGCAAATATAACACAGAAATAGTAACATACTGCAGCTTTAACTAGGAAGTTCCTTGAGATTGAAATCTCTTTTCTGAGGGAAATCTGGCTAGTAATAGTTTAAGTAGAAATAAAGCACAACAGATGAGGATTACAAACATTAAGGAAAAGTCTAAATCCAGTTTAGGAAGTTGCACTTCACAGTTACATGCACTTTTAACATAGCTTTACATTTTTCTTTTTTTTCCTTCATATTTGTATTTGACATAATTAGATTATTAATACTGAGGCATCAGCGTTTAAGCAGCATGTTAATGTTTTTGCTGCAGGACGTTGAGCTAGTTTCAACCCCGTTATACAGTTAGATCATACAGCAGCTTAAAACAGAACCCGAAAGATTGTTTGCCTCTCCACTCTAGCACAACTAAATTATTTCAGTAATAGTTTTGGCCAATAAGCCATCGCCAGACCAAAATGTTATTATCAACCTTTTTGAAATTGTATGAACTGTGAACCCAAAACAGAGGTACATACTGAACCATAGATTTTGTTTACTGTTACACCCTTGGTCAACATCTGGTTTAGGTGATTTAAAATTATTGCAAAGTAACACTGCATACTTATCTGGCACGTGTTTTTTAATTGTGTGAAACAGACTTGGGCTTCAGTGGTTTGATCATTCTTTTTTTTATCCACACAGGTGCTGATACAACATGGAAAACCTTAGCAGAGGAGTGAACATAAGGACATCTCTTTAGAACCGTTTGAGAGAGGAAGTGGATAGCCGTACCGATTCTCATATGGACTTATGTGGGTGTCAGGATTGAGTTTTACTTCTACTTGCAGATGAAAAAGTGATGCCATCAGCACATGGACAAAATTATTTCATCATGGAAAAGCAGAAATCAGTTAATAGTTTTGCTTCAACGCAGCTGAGTGGAGAATCCAGTACCTTCATCTGCACTGAGTGCGGTGATGGGTTTAGTCAGTACTCTAATGTTCTGGCCCACATGACTATTCATGGACCTTTGGAGTCATTTTCCTTTGATGGCTCATCCAATGGATTTGAAGTCCCTCGAGAATACGTGCTACAAGAAAATGGCACATTGACAGTTGTAAATGGCTTTGCGCAGTCACATTCTTCTGTGAAACCAGTATCTCCTGGAGTCCTGCCATCACATTTCCCATCTCCTATCAAGCCAGTGTCTCCAACTCTAAGGCCACACTCTTCTCCTTACAGAGATGTCTTCAGGCCAAGGCCATCAGACTTCAACTTGGACAAGTCACGCCAGGGCCATTACCGTTGTGAAATATGTAGCAGATCATTTAACAGTCTGCAGAGTTTACATCGTCACCAGCAGTATCGTAACACAGAGCGAGGTTACAAATGTACTTTGTGCTGTAAAATCTTTGAAGGTAGGCAGGAACTTAAGAAACACCTCCAAGACCATGCATATGAACGGTTTCACTGCTGTGGTCATTGTGGTAAGCGATTCCTTAAAGTGGATGCACTGAATGCTCATCGAAAAGAAAATCACTTCTCTCCCAAGGCTACAGCATTGGGTAAATCTGAGAATCAGGAAAAAAGATTTGAAAAAACATATCCTTGTAGGAAGTGCAAGTTAAATTTTTTTTGGATATCAGATTTTCAGACACATTCAGCACACCATTGCAAAGGTAAAGAGCCTGATGCTACTTTTACATCTGAAATTGAAATTGAAGTGAACTCTAAGAACATAGATGACACGCTGCCAGAGAACTGTCACAGCAATGGTACAACTATTGATGTTAAGAATGGGGATATCTTTATGGATACTAGCAGTGAGATTGATAATGAGTACTCTTTCACACCATACAGATGTGGTTTATGTGGGGATCGTTTCCAAAAGTTAACAGCTCTGAAGGAGCATCATCTCACTCATCAAACTCAGGAGGAAATAGATCAGCTTAATCAAGAAGCCCAAAAAACTTTAAAGCGGAGAATGCCACCTAAAGGCAGACGTAGAAGAGGGGGTAATCCAAATGGCAAATTGCATCCTTGCAAGCACTGTCATCGTGTCTTTAATCATTCTAGTAGTTTATCTCGGCACATGAGGTACCATAAGGGTACCATGCACACATGTGTATTTTGTGGTAGACATTTTCCTCAGCGCTGTGATGTAAGAAGGCATCTAGCTATGTACCACAAAGCTGAATTAGAAAAGAAACCAGGTTTGAAACACTTATATACAGCTCCCCAAAACGGGCCTGCACCCAATCCTCTTAATGGTGAGAAAGACAAGAGTTCTGGTGATGAGAAAAACAAGAGCTCCTCTGACAATGAACAAACGTCACCAGAACAGGATCAAAAGGGGAAGCAATCAGGGAAAGCAGGCCGGGTTAATTATAAGTGTCAGGAATGTGGGAAGAGATTTGGGCTGTTGTGTGTCTACCAACGACACTTGCGCTATCACAAAAAGGAGCCAAGTAAATGCCCCCGGTGTCCAGCTCAGTTCAGGAATTCCTCATCCCTTGAGCTTCACCTTCAAAATCACCCAGCCACTGGAGAAGCAGATGATGTGGAACTAACCTCTCAAGGCACTGGCACCAGTGGGAGGGACCTTATCCTAGGAAAGGGTAATGCGGAGGATATAGAGGATGACTATATGGACCATACTCAAACTGATAAAGGAAATTCTTCAGAGGCTCTTTATGAATGCACCGAGTGCACAGAGACTTTCTCATGCTTGGAGACGTTTCTTCAGCACCAGACTTCTCATGGCTCAGATAACAGCGGGTAACTATGTCAGACCCATTGGTCATTGTTATTGCCAAGAATCAACTTCATAGTGTTTTTGACTGCTTTTGAATGTAAATATTTGATTGTGTAAATTATAAATGGATGTAAAGTTTGCAGAGATTTTTTTATGTTAGTGCTTTTATACACGTTTTCTTCTGTATGAGGAAAGAAAAAGTTTGTTGAAATCTGTGGGAAAGGAGTGGGTTCATGTTTTCTAAATTATTTGGAATTAATCTTAATTTTTTTTTTTGTTGTTAAATGAACAAAACGGCTACATCTGACATGAATATAGTCCTAAATTTAAACCTAGTATTCTCCCACTGGCAATGGTTGTAGTTCACATGAAAATCCCATTAATTGACTACAAATACATTTTGCTTTTCATTGTTTTTAGAGGTCACCATCATATTGTTGCATATTCCATCATGCTTTTTTACTTGCAAATATATGATTTGATATTTTCGTTTCATCACGTGTATAACATGGTAAGATCTGTTTGAAATAATAGCTTTGTCACGGAGTAGAATTTTAACTGTGCCATTAAAATTGTAGAGTAAAAATCTTTGTGTAATACATTTTGTTTTTACTCCCATTTCGACTTTGTTTTGGCAGTTGGAAAGTCCAATTAACTGCACATTCATATTTCATGTCACATCTGTATGGAATTGTAGTACAGCAAGTTCAAGGCAACTGCACAGCCAGTGGAGTTTGGAAAAAAAGCTTGCCACTTGTAAGGCAAAACATCTTCAAGTCTTCACAATAAAAACTACACATAATCCATTACCTTGTTAATTGTCTTAAGACATTCCACATTGTACATAATGTATTTGAGTTTTATCTCAAATGTAGTCATTAATGTACAGCAGACAATTGCCAAATGAATTTCCATCCAAATATTTTTTTTAAACTGTCCAGTTGATTCACTGGGAAGTAACTAACTGTAAAATCTGTAGACAAATGTATTTTATACTCCAAGGATTCTTGGAAAAAGTTATTGTGATTTCATGGTGGTTGGTTGCAGAAACTACCCCTATGATTTATTCACGATTGGCACTTCCAGCCCCTATTTGGTGACCCCTAGTGGTAGTATCAAAAGGTAGACTGCAATACACGCTATCCCCAGTCTTTTATGAGACTGATTAAAATGAAATGATGTCCTATAGAAATAATCAGCTTATAGAGGTATTTGCATACTATGCATCTGATGACATGTAAGCTTGTAATATGATTTACTGCTTTACCATAGAACACCATCTTATCACTCTAGAGTTCAAGTTGTGATCAATGATATAGAAATGTATGTGTCCTTATTAAATAAAACATGTTCATGCACCCTTAAATTACTATTTTTCTATTAATTCATCTGCAGCTTTGTCAACTGTAGATGTTGTAAGAGGGCTTGTCAGAGTTGGCCTTGCTGCAAGTCTGCCCTTGGAAGAAAAAAAAAAGTGTTGTGTATAATGGGATTCCATAGACAATGTCTTAGATCACTGTCCATTTTTGTAATACATCTGTGGTGGGACATTAAATAAGGTGCTGACAGTGCGTTCTGGGACTATTCAAGAGAGATTTTGTACTTCATAGCCCCTAAAACATGGCTGATCACCTGGGCATCTCATCAATTATAGAACCAGGGCCCAGTTTTAGACACCTCTTTCACTGACCAAAGTGTTTGTCATCATGGGTAAATTTGGACCTTTTGGTAATGCAAGATGAGGGGTGGTTTTCAGAACAATTTGTATGTCAATTTGGGTAAGGGTATTCCAGAAATAATGATGAGACCATAGACTGTATATAAAATGGACGTAACATCCGTGACGTCACCCATTGGTTTGTGGACTGCTGCTTGGAAGCGAATAGTTTCAGATCTGGGCAGCGCCATCTTGAAAATTTACGGTGCATGCCGGGAAAAAAAAAAACACGGATTCTACTTATATGGGCATCAGGAGGAGCAAGAGGCGCCCTCCTGAACCTGTGAACCAATCAACCTGTCAATCACGACGTAGCCACTCCCTAATGCATACCCTGCTTTATCGTCAAATATAAAATCAGGGAGGCCAAAATTTCACAAATGAACATCATACTGCATTGAAGAAGGCTTTAAACTAGCGATTGAGACCATAAACACATTTTGAAAACGTTTACTGAGGTTAGAAATCAAGTGAAAAGTTGGTGAATTCTCCATTGACTTGTATAGAGACGGAAGTCCTTTTGACACCAAAACGGTCGCCCCCTGGTGGCCTTTTGATAGAATGCAGTTACTTCCGCGTTCGCATCATTTCAGAGGACCAGAACTCCCCGTCTGGATGAGACCAAACTGTTGGCCAGACTGACTAACTTCTGGTACTGAGGACAAGGATAAGAAGTGAACCCTTGGCACCCAGTATCTGCTTAACTAGGATAACAACTCTCATCTAAAAAAAAAAAAAAGGCAATGCAAAATGTTCTTTTCATTTGATTCACTCCCTTACAGAGTAATTGTGGTATAGTTAAGTCCAGATAAATTTGCTTTAGCACTACTAAGACTTGAACCTAATTTTTTGTAGACAAACTAGTTCTATAACCTTTTATGCAAATGTGTAAAGCAGTAGGATCTTGTGACTGAGTGGGTGTGGTTATTCCTGTTTTGTGGCTATGAGGCAATTCTTTTGAGCTGGGTTTCAGGTAATGGTTCTGTATAATTGTATGCTTATAGTATGCTGGTGCTGTATTCAAAATATAGACATGTAAGCCTGAAATTCTAAACCCATTGCTTAGGTCAGACTTTTTTCTTTATGAAACTAGAGGCATGTGGCTGAGCTTTGTCTTCATAACAAGGCATGTTGGCATATTATTTGGGCAGCAAGCAATAAATTAGTGGTTAAGGCCCTTCCCCACGAGACCATGTTTTACCACTTCAGGCCTGCACTTATTTTTTACCAGATCTTATGCAAACCTAGATTTACTATCTTCCCATATGTCGATAAGAATTGTGTATCGTGCAATTCCGCTTTGGAGTTATGTTCTGTAGATTGTGAAAACCTCCCCAGGAGGTTGGGAGTAAAATATTTGGACACGTATCAACTAGCACCACCTTCACGGTAATGTTGAGTATAGTAGGACCTGAGCAAGTTTCATTGGACACCTAGTAGCTTCTCCCCTTAAGTTCCCGTGTATCATTGCTATCTGTGCTCAGGAATTAACTATTTGCATTTGGCAATCATGTCCAATCATGCCCTCCACAACGGGTCCCAGCCTGACCATACCTGTAGCCAAAGTTACTTAACATCAATGTCAAGAATAAGCGTTGCTTTTGGGCAATCACTTTAAACAAACATGGTGTAGACCATGTCTATTCCATGCCTCCTACAATATACTTTGTACTGCTGGATGGTAAAAACTCTTCATTAAGTGCTCTGGAAACTGCAAACCTATAATGATCAGTCAGTAATGTTTTCATTGCTGCAACCAGTACATGATTCAGCACCAGCTTCTCACCAGTAAACGCATTTGAAACACAGCCAATTTGAGTGACAATTTGAGTGTGATGGTCCAAAGGTTCCCCTCTGTACCTGGACATTTAAGTGGATGGATGTTGCAGTTTATGTTAATGCTGTAACTTTGTGACTTATATGACACCGGTGGATTGCCCATTTTTATTGTGACCTGGGTAGCAACACCTGTGTGTTTGTATACCTAGCTAGAAAGCAAGGCTTACTCAAAAAAAGGGAACTGCAGCATGAACACACATGAAAATCATGTAGCCTGACAAGCTACAGTACCAGTCAAAAGTTTGGACATACTTTGTAATTTGTGGGAATCGGAAGGTGTGTCCCAACACACCTTCCGAGGGGGCGCTGCATTTATAGTCACACAAACACACACGCGCTGTCACTCTAGTGCGCGCTCTTGCTCGTTCACTCCAGATTCCGGGAGAATACGTCTAATTTGCGGACGGGCGGCGGCGGCACATCGCCGGCACATCGCCGATTTGGTGTCCATCGGCCATTGCTGTCAGGCATCGCCGATCGGACCAACCCTAAGGGGTATGTTGCAATTTTTTGCAACTCCAAAATCAACAAATCTGATAAACATGCCTACTTTATGCAGCAATTGGCCAAGTCTGCAGAGGTGAGAAAGTAGCAAGGATTTAAATTCTCTCTCAGGTATTCTTTTAGGGCACTTTACATACAACTATTCGTGTGTTTAAACGAATGCAAATGCATGAATGCCACTGAGAGTACAAATATCTACACCATTACCTCAATTCAACCAATTACAAACAAAAACAATTACACTCTATATATCTTAAATTTTAGATTTTTCGTCTACGAGTATGACCACTCGAAATAGCATTTTTGCCTCGGTCAGACAACACATCCAACAAACTAGTTTGTTCCAAGCCCCTGCCTGACTTTACAGAGACCTTTTATTGCAAGTACTGATATGGAGTACTGGTAAGTGCAAAATGCAGCCACAGTTGTGTCCGCTTATGTGCAGAGACTGCATTGTAGTGGGAGGGGCCATTAACAATTTTAACTGGGGTAAACATATTTCCCTATATCACCCCAGCATTGTACAGCTAATCCAAGGTTTAAACCTGTAACCTTCAAGATACAAGCATACTGACATCAGTCTAGAGCTGTATGGTGAGGAAAATGTTGCATTCCTATCATTGTGTAGTTTTATAGGAAATTTCGGTGTGCGGCTTGTCGAGTCAATCTTAAATTCTTAACTGCTTGGTTCTGGAAGTAGTTTGTTACTACCAAGTGGGGAGTTCCGGTCCTCTGAAATGATGCCAACGCGGAAGTAACTTAAAACTGCATTCTATCAAAAGGCCACAAGGGGGCAACCGTTTTGGTGTCAAAAGGACTTCCGTCTCTATACAAGTCAATGGAGAATTCACCAGCTTCTCACTTGATTTATAACCTCAGTAAACGTTTTCAAAATGTGTTTATGGTCTCAATCGCTAGTTTAAAGCCTTCTTCAATGCAGTATGATGTTCATTTGTGAAATTTTGGTCTCCCTGATTTTATATTTGAAGATAAAGCAGGGTATGCATTAGGGCGTGGCTACGTCGTGATTGACAGGTTGATTGGTTCACAGGTTCAGTGGTGTGGTTGCAGATTGAACCAAATGACTCACTCTCCCCTTTTAAGCATGTTGGAGAACCTATGGCCAGTATTTTGTTTGCTCGTTCTGAGACATGGTAGTGCAATATGGCAGCCTTCATGGAAGGGGAACCACTCCCTATGTAGATAAAGTGCTCATTCTGAAGTAAATAAAACACAATGATTCTCATTTTCATGGGATAATAAACGAATTAATATACACTTATTTACATTATATACCATTTCTGCCAAGTACATTCCACTAGATGCCACTTAATCATACACACTGGCCCTTTAAGGATACAGAGTGTCAGATGATCTGAAACTATTTGACTTCAGTGCAATAAACTGATTGACTCCCACAAGAGTGGCAGTTATCTAAGCAGTTCTACAGTAGACCTGCTTTTTGGATGGCAGACTTCAAATTAATGAGATTTAATTACAAAGCCTGATTTTGTCAGAAATATGTCCCATATCCATTCAAACGATTTTGTAGTTGGCAGTGACCCAGGATCAATTATTTAGTTATCTGCACATCACATAAAAGTAAAGTAAACCAGATTGGTCCATAACTGCACCAGTTAGAAGTACAGAATTGTTTTGTCTAAGACTTTAAGACATATTCATTAGATCCTGTACACCCATTGTATTACACTGGCCTTTTTTTCTTCCCCCAATTGTGTGTGTTTTTTCATGGGAACTGCTGGTTCTTGTGTGCCCCCATCAGCCAGAGGTTTTTTAGTGGATCCGCAGCACAAGGAGGGGTGGCGCCATTTTGTACCAAGTCTTGCACACAAAATGGTTGTATGCAACGTATTAACCCTTTAAAGGCCAGCCAGAGCACATACAGTCCAGCAGACAAGAAGTCAGCTCAGAGTTCCCCAGTAGATCCTACCCATGCAACATCAGCAGACTGGTATTAAAACAGCACATGGGAGCACTAAAGCCCCACTGACGACTTCACTGATCGGCTCAGTGACTGTCAGGACAAGTAGTACTGCCTGTCTGCCAGAGCACGTAGGGAGTGCAGGAGCAGCTGCAGCAGCAAGGAGGCAACCGTGGCGCGGTCGCCCGGAAGGAGTCGCGTTTCCGCTCATTCAGGCTCTCGTGACATTACGCAAAATTTCGGGCACATTGTCTGAAAATGCGCAAAGAATGGAGGCGGATCAAAAATGTATCGTCGTTATCTGGAGCACAACAAGCTGTGTAGCCCACGTGCGGGAAACAGCAAGTTGTCTTTTTGACTGAACGACCCTCATTAACTCTCAGTCCAGAAGAAAAAAAGGGTCTCCTCACGGTATTTCCCCGGTAAACACAGAAGCCATCGAGGACAACCCTTTTCTCCGTGGACTGGCAACAAAGTCGAGATGTAATGTCTTTAGACCAGCTCTGTTAAGTGATTATTACGACACAGATCATGGAGGAAATCTGGCGGAGAAGTACACAACACGGAGCACTGATCTGGTAAGAGCTTCTGCTGCAGCCATTAGCTGCTATTTATCAGAGCTAGCTAGCACATTGTGCTCGACACTGAGGTATCCAAATTTGCTTCACCATCACGCTACGCCAGTGTACAAATAACGCTGTTAAGTTAAAATTAACCAACACGTGGCTATAGTGTCATAAACCGCACCGCTGCCGTGTACTTTGCTCTTGTCCAGTGAATTGCACCC
Source organism: Scomber scombrus (assembly GCF_963691925.1). Classification (NCBI taxonomy): domain Eukaryota; kingdom Metazoa; phylum Chordata; class Actinopteri; order Scombriformes; family Scombridae; genus Scomber; species Scomber scombrus. Next base: position 14,509,950 of record NC_084976.1, on the reverse strand, counting down.
TACCATTTTCATTTTGTGTGATGTCCTCTGTTCGGACTGGCTAAAACAACACTATCTTACAATAACACAATCAATACAAGATCAACACTCAGCTTCCAGGTGGTCGTACATTATCGTCTCCTGTTATAAAGTACAAGACTGACCTCTGTCCAAATTATCCCCGAGAACAAAGCATTAATTTATATGGGAAATGTTGTTGTAACCACTAGGTAGCTGCTATGTAATCAATGACAAGTCCCTGGCTTGTGGCAGCTCTCTTGATGTGTGCATGTGTGCCAGTTGTTGTAAAGTAAAGTAAATATAATAAGTATAGATAGATCTCAAACAATGATTGATTTATAACTGTCATCCTCCTATAAAATTAAATCCCACAATTCCCCACCTAATCTGGCCCCAAATAGATAATAAATAGTTGCATTAACTTGGATGACACTTCTCTTATCAAATTACTGTAGTCCCCTGGCAGAGTGATGACTCTGAGGATGCTGTTGTATGGGAAAACCAAGTCTACTTTAGTAGAAATTAGTACATCCATCTGTGACAAAGGTGTGCGGAGCAGGTTGTCCTGCAGGTAGAAGGGGACATCATGTTTAGAAGAAAATGCAAAAATCCTGTGCCACCTTTGTTGTAATAGCCACTGACAAACTTCTCATAGTGTTTCTTGAATCTGTCTGAAAGTTGAAATATGAAAGTTGTGAAAGTTTTTTGTTTTTTTTCAACAACTGCAAAGACTCAAAGTTTGACAAGAAAACTTCAAATCACTCTATCAGATAATGAGGATTACATACACATCCATGTGAGTCATGTCATACAGAAAAGAATATTAATGTAACACATTTCTTTATGATAATGATGCTTTGTTTTGTATAGTTTTCTTGAAAAGATCTTCTTGTTTTACTTGTGGGTGCAGTAGTAGATTTAATACCGGTTTGGAAAATGATTTATAGAAATATGGGTGTGAATCTCTAGGCACCTCATGATTTGATTTAAATCCGATTCAGAGGGCTACGAATCGATTTTAAAATGGTTATTGATGCATCTCGATGCATCACATCTTCATTTTTCTTTCTTACTGCACGGCTAATTTTTCATCAATTGATACAAGAAGTCAGATAAATATGAACTCCACTTTATTTAGAAAGTACTGAATGTGAATCTGAATGTCAAAATTCAACATGCATGTTAAACATTAAAATAAATAGACCAAAATAAGTCAACAGTATAGACCTAGTAGGGGTAAAGCGCACCTGCCTATGAGAGTAACAAACTGAGGATGGAGTGCAGTGTGGTTTGTTATCATGTCTCCAGCAGTGGAGAGCAGCCTCTGCTGTACTGTTAGCTCCTGGACAGACATCACTGTCCAACACACTGAGCAGCTGCAGGTTTGTAGAGGTGAGACAGACTGAGCACTGAGTTATTTTCTTCTCCTTAGAGTGACAGTGTTGAAAGTTCACAGTAAACTTCACGATTGTTTCACAGAGGTAATTATTTAGTCATTCAATCACAAAATGCTGCAGTCACTTCTTTTTTAAAAAGATGAACTCTCGCGCATGCACCCCAAAAGACTGTCCGGATGCTGCGCTGCCCTAACAGTTTGGTTCCGCCTTTGTCATCCGTCAACATCATGCTATTAACTAACGTTTAATCAACGATTCTTGACTTTTGTTCATCGATGCAGAGTCCTCCACATCCGCATCGCGATGCATCGTATAATCGAGAAATTTCCCCACCCCTAATGAAAAACATCCTCTAATGTTACGTTCACACTGCAGGCTCAATTCCGATTTATTGTTTGGCTGTTCATATTACACTTTTAAATGTGACCTGTCTGTGGACTGCGATGTGAACAGCTCACGCTCCTGAAGTGACCCGCATGCTCAGTTGATCATTAATGACGTCAAGCACAGAACAGTGTTTACAGAAGCGAACATGGCAACAGCCGGTGAAGTTACTGGTAGTCTCATTTATGGTCTAATATTAAAAACAGTATGTGCCAGCAGCCGGAAAATTTGTGAGCAGGTGATGTTAAAAAGGAGGAAGAGGAGAAAGAAAGTTAATACTTTAATGATGTCTTTATGCGGAGCATTAGCTGTGCATTAAATGCGACCTGACTGTTCAGATTGCGGTTGCATTCAAAAAAATCCGATATGTAACCGATTCAGTACCACTTTTGAAAGTGGTCTGATTTCGGATTTGGAAATATCAGATTCAATGCGACTTGTGCTGTTCACATTGTCAGAAACAAATCCGATATGGGTCACATTTGAGTGAACAAATCGGATTCAGGTCACTTTTAACTACAGTGTGAACGTAGCCTTACAAACTTGCATGGACCAATGAGGTGGGATTCCCCTCCTCTTTTGTTGTTAAAAACTCATTATTAGAAACTTATGAAAAATTCACAGATATTGTGGCCAATATAAGGAATTTTTGAACTGGAATGAAAATAAATTGTTCACTGATTTTGCACTGACATGAGGCTGTTATACTAAGCAAGTAACTAATGAAGTATATTTAACTTTGTTCAGGATTTCTAGAAATTAACACTAACGAAATAGAGAATAACTAAAAATAAAATAGCTTAATAAACATCAGCACTGTACTGTGTCATGATTTCAATTGATTAAATGCTTCTTTTTTTTTAATCAATAAGTGTATCAATATTTCACCGTTCATGTAAAACCATTAACTCACAAACAGTAAGTGAAGAGATGAATAGCAGCAGCGGTGTTATACCGTAACTTATTCTCTTACACATGTTCAGGGTTTTAACGTTGAAACTGTTATTGTTCAGTTGGAGACAAACTAAACTGTGAGTCCTGAACAAATCCGTTTGGTGTGAATACATGTTCACATATTAGTTTCCACTTCGCTGACAAGGTATGAAAGTAGCTGTGTGGTTAGCTAGCGGCTAATGTCACTAACGAGTATGATTAACTTTTGTCAGTGAGAGATGGGGATGTCGTTTATTTACTTTCCAGCATTGCGTCTCATCAGCTAGGTCACAACGTAGATTGAAATCAACAGTGAACACACTCAGTCCACCGCTACACTGTCTGCTACATTACTGACTACTGACAAACTACAGCTCTGCTAACATAGCAAACATGTAAAAAGCATCAGTGACATATTTTCAGGGATGGACTTCATATTACATTAGTTATATTGAAAAGGGGAAATGACAGGGTCTGCACTACCGTTACCTCTGATGCTAACTCTGCCCCTCATGCTACCTACAGAACTGACAGTATTTTGAACAGTGAAGTCGAAGCTTGCATGCCTCAGTTGAACAACCATGCACTGTTTCCCCTAGGTTGACTGCTTTTTGGGTGAGTGGGGAAGCAGCAGACAGCAGCCAGACATTTCTCCTTTCTCTGTTTAAGCATGGTTGAGGTTGACACTAAAATGAGAACTGCTGGTCCATCTTAAAGGTCAGTTCACCTGAAGTAAGGCTGGTCAAGTTAGGCTAACCTGTTGTCATTTACATTGGGTCTAACCAACTTTGCTGTGGACTTGCACACAGATGCAAATGCTGTTCCATTCATGCTTCAATTGGGGGTCCACAGACACAGACATGTACAGTATGCACTAGTTAACAGGGCTGCAATGTGATAACATTTGAGAGTTTTAAAATCCAGTCTGTGAGTATTACCGGATCTCCAACTGGAATTGCTGGATCCTTGCTCATTGTCTTGCTGGCACAGTAAACGACACATGCACATCAACACAGCACTTGTATTGTTTTACCTAGAGCTATTTTCAGTTTAGATGCAGCTGGGGAGTTCCAGTATGTCGCTGAACAACAAGTAAAACAAAAAAAGAAATGCGACATCTTAAGGACATAAGAATACAGTGTACAGTGGACAAGACAGGTATTCCTGTTTGCTTTTCTAGCATATGTGCAGTTAGCGTGTTTGCAATGTACGCAAGACAGGGGACAAATTAAAGGAAAAACCAACATTGAGTATCTTATGGCGCTTTTCCACTATACACTTCTAGCACTACTCGGCTCGACTTGACTCGGTACGGTTCCAGAACAGACCTTTTCCTAAAAGAGTACCAGGTACTATCCCTAGTGGAAACGCAAAAACCTGAGTCGAGTCGTGCTGGTACTGTGTAGTGGAAAAGCGCCATTAGTATGGTGATGGGCCACCATTTGCTACCAGAACAGCTTCAGCGCACCGTGGCATTGATTCTACAGTCTCTGAACTCTGCTGGAGGGATGAGCACCATTCTTCCAAAAAATACTCCCTCATTTGGTATTTTGATAATGGTGGTGGAGAGCACTGTCTAACATGTTGGTTCAGTTGGGTTGAGATCTGGTGACTGAGGGCCATAGCATCCTGTTTTCAAAATAAAAGCACTTATTCTATCGTTATGGTTTTCTTAATAATAAAAGGCAACGGCTGTTTTATTTTTTTGAAAATGACCGGAAGTGCGTTACTCGCTACAGCTAACTTGAGTGGCTCCGTATTCGCAGGAACAAAACTTTAAACAGGTGTTTTTGGACAAATTAACGTCACATTGTGTATCTAACGGGCTATTTTCTCGCCTAAAACGGTTAGAAATGTCGATAAAGTGGTATATTTACAGAGTTAGAGCTAAAATGAAATCAGCTTCAGCCTGCTAATTTCAGCTCGGGTAGGAACGAAATGCATTGTGGGTTATCGTGTAGTTTACTACAGTGTAAACGGTCTGCTTACTATCTGGTCGTTTAGTGTGTAGGATGGAAGTATGTAGTATAGAAGTATGTAGTATGCGGTTTCGAACACAGCCCTAGTCTACATGCATGAGACAATTCTAAGATGTGACCAGAAAGCAAGACACTTATACCCTTACTGGTGTGTCAGCTGTTTTCCGAGGGGCATCGTTGACAGAGTATGATCGTTCAGTTGGGGCCTTTCCAACTAAATTTGTCCTATGTATGTAATTCTGATGACAGACATACTCGACCGTCTGGCTCGTAGCCTGAGCCATTTGACCATATATAGAAAAACATACTAACAGGTGATCACTCAGAACAACTTTGTATTGATTTGCAGTGGCACTTCCCTCCTAAGGGCACATGTGGACCCAAACCATGTCAGCAAAATGTCCCCTATAGCGTAACGGAGCCACTGGATCCCTTCACTATAGAAGCCAAGCATTCAGGCCTGTACCATTCTCTTGTACGCCCCACATGCCTTTGCCCACTTGTCGAGAATCAGGTGAAGGATGACTTATCTGACCATATCACTTATTTCCACATCTCTATGGACCAGTGGCTGTGGTTTTTCCACCACTGAACTTTAAAATGTGCATTCATCTTTGTTATGAGGGCTTTAGGCACTGCAACCCTATTATAGATAGATAGATATTCTTTATTGTCTGCAAAGGGAAATTGATTTTGGGCTTGGTCAGTACCATACAGACAATGAATAGATACATTTAAAAAAACACTGCAGTACAAAAAACCTATTCTAAAGAGACCGGTTCTATTTTAATAGAAAAGCAATTCCTTCCACTGATTCTGTGAGTGTGTTTGTATGTTTTTGTGTGTGCATTCACTTCTGGATGCAGGTGCCTGCATGAAGAGTCTCAGCCAGTGCAACGTTTTCAGCTGTTACCAGGGGGCTCTGAGGGGTTTTGTTTGTTAAGAAGTCTATTAGCAGAAGGGATGAAACTGGCCCTGCTCCTGTTTGTTTTGAATACAGGAGCAGTTCTCCTGCCAGAGGGCAGAATCTGGATGCAGGTACTGAGTTTGAGTCCCTCAGCCTCCGTAGGAGATAGATGTGCTGCTGCTATTTTTTTAATGATGTTTTGTGTGTCCTCATTAAACGTCAGCCCACTGTTGATGATGGTCCCGAGATACTTGTAATATCCCTCTCCATGTAACTGTTGACAGACTGTTCTTGCTGATAGTCTGGTTACATCCTGCTTTGGCATTTTCAGTCACCTGAGGAAAAGTTGCTATTCTGTTACATATTGCAGTAATGCACAAACAACACAGTAATCCAATATGTGCTGTTGGCCACAATTTACGACCCTTTTTACTGATCGTTCCCATAGATCTAAATACCAATGTCACTTTAGTCACTGTTCCTATTGAAACACCAGCCAGGTCTTTGTGACTATGGATGGGTACCTTTCACATTTGAACCGATACCGGTACTCAACGATACCTCAAGCGGCCGTCTAAGCTGTAAAGTGCTGTGGGAAACCCTGTTAGATAAATGATCAGACATTTTATGAACAGCTAGTTAGAAACAAAAATGGATTAAAAAATAAATTATTTTTGTTTAATACATACTGTATAGCGTGAGGAGAGATCTGCCCAGATCCTCTCCTTGATCTCTCTCTTAAAGGTAGAATCCTCCCCTTCCACGTTGAACTTCTCCTTAAGTTTATTGAGGATGGGGAGGATTTGGCCTGCAGTCACACACTTGTCAGATGACACACAGAGTACACTGGTACAGGACCCTCGTGGTGTCAATAAAGTCCTCACACTTCCTGATGTCATCATGCGATTCTCTCTGCACCCTGAGAAGCGAAAGAGCAGCAAAACACTTACGAATGTGTCTTTTGTCTCAGGGGCCATCCACATGAAGACGATTTTGGAGTGAAACCGCAAATGTCTTGTGCGTTTAGGCCGACCGTAACGATGGATCCGGAGTTTTCGCTGCTTGAAAACGCACTTTTTTGAAACCTGGTTCCAAGGTGGAAAAGTCCAAAACGTTTCAGGTTTTGGATTCGTGAGAACACCAGAAACGCAAACCATGATGTCATCACCCCTCGACCCGCCCCTCTAGCTTTTGACCTCTTAAGACCGAACAACACACAATGGCGGAATACAGCCTAACCCCGACGATGCTGGCGGTTGCTTCAGCACTCACTATCCGTCCACACAAAGGATTCTGCTTTCTTTTCGCTCGCCTTGTACATTGTTGTTCGGTGTTGTTCGGTCATTTCTCCTTCTTCGACTGTCTGTTTGTATACAGTGCGCAGGCTTTATGCGCATGCTCCGCCTCTTCTTCTTCGTTTTTCGGTGGATTTCTGTAGCTGAAGCAGCGCCACACACTGGCCTGGAATATGTACTACAGCGTTTTCGAGAGTTAATGCGTTTTGGGAATGAGTCCATCGTTACGGAGAAATGTCTGGCCCCCCTGCCAAGAGAAATGGGGGGGGGGGGGGAGGGGCGTTTTTGAAATCTGGCTTTGTCTAAACGGCCTCTCAGACACACTATAATTCAACCTTCCTGATTTGTCATGGTATTTTTAAATGATTGATCTACCTACCTATCTCTGTCCATTCCCCTCTTCAGCCGTGGGTCCATCGCAGCTGCCTGGATGGCAGGGTACTGTTCCAGAAAGCGCTCCATCATTAGAAAGGGGCTATTCCATCTAGTCCTGACATCCAAGATGAGGGCATGCTCAGGAAGGCCTTTAGAAGATCACACAGCAAACATATAACAGGCATTTATTTTCCCAAGTGATGCATAGCAAGAATAACGTAGGTATTTGTGGTGGAATTTAAAAAAATATATATATATTAAAGAAAAAACAAAGTAACTAACGAACATCCATTGATTTATTTATTTGTTTAAATAGACCATTATGAACCTACCAAGCAGGTTCTGTTTTTCTTTGAAGACAGGTTTGCTTTTTTGTCTCCTAGCAACCGTTGTCATGTAATTCATGTGTAAACAACGCTGCGATCGTTGTCTGTCCGGGGGCAGAGGGGTAAGATCGGTCTAATCAGTGGTAACACAGAGCTATAAGGACTCTTTGCTCTCACACGCGCTGCATTTATAGTCACACAAACACATGCACACACGCGCAGTCACTCTCTAGTGTGCGCTCTTGCTCGTTTACTCCAGATTCCGGGATACATACCTGCTCCTAACGCAACACATGCTGGTGTAAATTGAGGTTAAATGGCGCATTTATTGGAAGTTGATCATGATAACTTTATGTGTTAAAGGGACAGAATAATGTGTGTGATTGTACCGAAATTTGGTACTGTTTGATTTGACGTGAACCAATACTCGGTAGTACCGACGTAATTCGGTCAGTACCACTAAAAGTACCGGCCTCGGTACCCAACCCTATTTGTGACTCAAGCACCTGCCATCTCTGCCCCAACAATCAACCCTCAAAGTCACTTAGATCTTTTCATCTTGCCATTTTGATAGAAAATCAGAATCAATAGGACTAAGCATTTTTATACTTGCCACAGAACAAGACTGGATGTTAATTGCCTGATTGTACCATGCAGTGCATCTTTGTGGAAGCATCTGCAGTCATCATGTTTCTAGGCAGATGAAAGAAACTATGTCAGGCTGACACTCCAGGACATGGAAAACATTAGTTGGCCTAAACACCACCTAAGCTGCTCATGTCAAGTCCTTTTCTTTCTCCACAAGTAGGAAAAAAAAAAAAAAAAAAAACCCACTGCAACCCATACTGACCTTGCTCCGTCAGCTGTTGTGTCACGTGCTGAAGCCCTATCAACTCCTAATTTCAACAGTCTATATAAATACACAACATTGCCTAGAAAATTTAAGATGGCTTGTTTAAGAGTTGTGCTTGAATAGATTTGTGTAATGGGGACAAAGTCAGGACTGCAAAAAAAGCTTTGTTCCATTTTGGTATTTCAGTGACCAACCATGCACAACACCCTGGCACACCTGAAAGAAATTCCATCAGCGATGGCATTGTCCTCGGGCCGTATCCTAAAATGAGATGTCGGCTAATATAACCAAATCAAATGGGTGCCTTCTGAAGTTCTCTGTGTTCCAGCTCAGCAATGAAACGGTGTCAGAGGAGTTTTGTGCTAAAAAGGGGTTAACATTGGTAGACATCCACTTGAATTGTCTAACTTAAGCTGCTGAAGCCTTATGTTTTACGTACGTTAGCCCAACTACAAGCGTCATTTACTAAATGACTTAATTGGTCGGTAGCAGACTTATCTTAGGTCAGGTTAACAATAACATCTTTTGCAAAACTTTGGAATCTCTAAAAGGAAAGGCTTGGAAAGCTGGCCAGCATACCAGCTCTTTCTTTTATCATGGATATGCTGCCATCTTAATAAAAAAAACTAATCTGGTTTCTCTACATTTGTTGAATTGGAGTAGGATGGACGGGTGTTTTGTTTGTGGAGCTAGCTAGTTGGCCCTCCATTACAAGTTATTGTACATTGGGGTATGGTACTTTATAAAAGCACTATGCAAATATGCCAGCACAGTGCATCCTGGTGGCCAAGGGGTTTATAGTATTGTGCATTAAAAGCAATGTCTGAATCCAATTGCTGACCCTTCCCCCATCACTACCCTCATTTCTTGTTTTCTTATTATTTCTGTTTTCCATTAACATGTATTATCAGAAACACATTTGAATATAACAAAAGCATGAATAAAAACTTTAAGGTTTGAGTAAAATCAAATGGACCTTTTTCACTGCAGACACTTTGACTTGTCAAAATAGGAAAAGCACAAACTTACTAACAGTGGTTCCATTCCATTCATTAATTATCCCAGCAAGTGGGCATGCACAATACCAGAGCACTTTAGTGGCTCACCTAAATGTATCATTAATGCTTTTAATTCCACCTGTGCTTTAACGCTTTGACAAGTCTGAATGTCGTCTATGAAAAAGGTCTTTTAGCCGTGTTGCCCAAATACATTTTGTATTTTGTATGCTACCAAAACCCAGATTTCCACCCAGCTCAGTTTTAAACTTCTGCAGTGAGTCATGAGGACTTTTAAAATAGGTTTGCGGTCATTATTAATCAGGAGGTGTAGCTCTAAGATGTCTTCAACATTGCACTGATGTCAAATCATAAAGGACCACATACAAGTGTATATGCTTCCTGAAAGGGGCAGGTCTTGCATATTGCATCTTGTTACAAAATTATTTCTCTTTGGAAATCCCAGAATGCCTTTGGTCAGAATAAAAGCAGATGATTGATGGTTGCATGACAACTTAATGTATTGCTTACAGTTTTGTTACCCATTATTATTTGAAGCACATTTTTATTTAAACTATTTGTAGTCTGCCTCTGTCTACAGTGATACTGGGATCTGTTGGAGTTAAGGTTGTGTAGTGAAAAAGTGTTGCTGAAAACAAGTCAGAAATTGGAATGGAGTTCAAATAAATCCTGAGATTTCACAGATTCCAGCAGTGTAGTGTCTCATTACTGTCCGACCAAATAAGCCGTCAAAGGAAAATCAAAACAAACTTCCCATTGTAAATTTAAAACTACACATTTTTCCTTATCTTGCCTGTTTGTGATTAAAAGTTGTGTCTGGTCACATAATATTACTTGTAGCAGCTACTTCAATGTCTGTGTTTAGGGTCAAGCTGTTTCTATTTACTTTACATGGCACTGGGGATGAATTGCAGTTAGCCTGCCTCGTCGTATTTGATGTGAATACACAGTCTTTGTCTCCATCTAATGGTTGCACAACTCTTGCAATGTTTTTGAAAAGCTGCCACAAAATAAGGCATTTTAGCCCGCAAAAATCACATAAAAGGCCCACAAAATCCTGGAGGGACTGACCTTCACACTGGTTCACCTGTAGGATTAGTTTTTTTGTTGGTAAACCTATCCATGGTCTTTGCCCGTTCAATTTAGGTTTCCACTTGTTCTGAATTTGATACAGGGAGCAACTGAGAGCCAATGGAGAGACATGAACAGCAGAGTGGCATGTACTGTTTTGGGATGGTTGAGGACCAGTCTTCCAACTGCATTCTGGATTATCTTCAGAGGTTTGAATGTAGATGTAAGGAAGTAATACATCAATCAATACATGACATTACGAGAACTTGCACCAGGAGTTGTGCTGCATTGTCACACAGGTAGGGTCAGATTTTGTACAGGGCAAATCAACATGACTGATTAGTTGAGGCCACACAAGCCTTAAAGGTGAGATAGTCATCAATAATGACACTCAAGTTTCAGGCAGATATTGTTGTGTTGATTATTAGTTGAGTTGGTTAATAGTTGAGTTGATTCAAGATGGAAACTGATCTGTTGTATCTGCATACTGATCTTATATAGAGCAACTGACTGGGATGACAAGGAGCTCAGTCTTGGAGAAGTTGAAGATGGTGTTCTTGCATCCATGACAAGATCCAAGCTGAGGCTATTTTGGCTTTTGGTGGGAATGATGGAAAGGAGACCTGAGTATCATCAGCAAAGCAATGGTAGGAGAATCTATGGGAGAGGATGATTGCACCAAGAGAGATGGTGTGTATAACGAGAAGAGATGGGGACAGAGCACTGATCCTCGAGGAACCCATGTGGTAAGCTGTACAGTTTGGACACTTCTCCCCTCCAAAGATACTCTAAAAGACCTACCTAAGAGTTAGAACATGAACCAGTGGAAGGCAGATCTGAGATACCAAGCTCCATGAGTTTGGAGAGGAGGTTTTGGTGGTTACTATGTCAAATGCAGCTGACAGATCTAATGGCAGTAAAGATGAGGACTGACCAGAAGCTCAGGCTGAACGCAGTGATTCCAGAAGTGCAGTCTCAGAAGAGTGTCCCTGTGTTAAGCAAAACTGATTCAGATTGTACAGGTTGTTCTCAAAGGAATTCAAATATTTGGTTAGAGACTGTGCTTTTCAGTATTTTTGACTGGAAGGACGGGAGTGAAATCACCTTGTAGTTTTCAACCTGGGCTGGGTTGAGTGTAGGCTTTTTGAGCAGCAAGGTGACCTGAGTTTGGGTACAAACCTGGTTTCCCATATTTTGTCCAAACAGCCACTGATGCCTCTTTTTTATGTTGAAAAAAATACAAAACAGTTCTTAATAATTCAATTTCTCTCCCTTTCCAGGCAGCCAGTATTGATGTCTGTCAAGATTTAAATGCCAACGGACATTTCAACACCAGGTAGGTTTTTGTTTTGTCCTTCAGTAATGCTTTGCTGAACGGGAATTGTCAAGGATTCCTGTTACTGAAAATATAAAATTAATTTTAACAACTCCAAAAGTGTTAAATGAAAGCAAGGCATCTACACCCAAGAGGAGAAAAGCTAAGAGAACAAATAATACCTTAATGTATTGTGTAATCCTACATTAGATAGTTTTTTGCCTAAAGCATATCCTTTAAAAACCTAATGAATAGGTACATTTGTTTTCCAAGTCATTGGTATAAGTACCCTTGTCCAGCCAAAACTGATATGACACTTCAGCCAGTCAGGTGGATATTTTCAAAGGTTTCAACAGTGCTTTTTTATACTAGTGTAAGAAGAACTCTGAGTGTGGAGTTCAATTCACCTTCTCCACAGGGATGGACTCAGCCTGCCAGAGTCATCCAAACCTGTACCCTCCACAGAGATCTGAGACTTATCTGGGCCACAGTCACACAGACCCCCCTATCCCTAGCATACCTCAGGCTCTTCCCCAGGATCCCAAGGCCTTCGCAACCCATATAGGTTCAATAAGTATTCTATCATTTTCTGGCTCCTCCCCATTGACTCTATCCAGTTGGGATGAGATGGCTTTGGTGGAATCCACCCTTCCCATGAGATGAGTAAGGCTTCCCCTGAGCCCTTTGACCCTGACTCCTTCACCAAGGGTGTGTCTGGAGTAGTTGTTCCTCAAAGCTCTTCTTGCACCACCCAACTACTGTATATCCCAGTTAACGTCAAGCATCTCATTCCACTGCTAGTCTGTGTACCAAATGACATTTTAGCCATTTCTAACCACTGCCCCCTTCCTGATTTGTCTGACAGTTTGCCAGTATGGGGCCAACAAAAGTTATTTTCTATGGCCCCGCCAAACTCCTTGTACATACAGGTTTTGGCTTCTGTGACCACTGAAGCTGTAGTCCCTCTCCTTACATTTGTTTGCTGATACAGGAGACAATCCCTAAAGGCCTCCTTCTTGAGCTTGATGACTCCCTCCACTGGTGGTGTTCACTAAAGGGTTCTCTATGCAACCTTCTTGCCTCAAGTCCTGTTTGTCTAACAGTCCTTTCCTGCCATCTGATCAAACTCATCACCAGTTTGTGATTGGTAAACAGCTCTGCTACACTTTTGAACCAAGTTTTAAAAACATGTGGCCACAAATCTGATGAAACAACTGCATAGTCAATCAACTTTGTGTTTTCTGGTTGCAAGTAATCCAATAAACTATGTCTTACTCAAACTAAGTGTTTTGTACAGTCCATGATTAGCACAGAAGTCTATTAACATTACACAACTCAGGTTCAGATCAGGCTGGCCATTCTTTACATTCACCACCTTCAGGTTTATCTGTTGTTGTACACATGAGTGTTTAAGTACCCCAGTTATGGAGGTATGGAGTGCCCAAACACTGTCTTCTCCAGGACCTCACCCAGAAATTCCAAGAAGGCAAGTTACTATAAACAGCTGATCATTGTAAGTGCACAGACAGTTGGAGCCTTCTCATAGAGACATGCAATTTCATACACAATCTTAACATTCTGAAGGCTATTGCTCCACCTTCCATGCCAGCGTCTTAGTTTGCATTCCACGTATCCTATCAATTCCCCTAGCTGGAGGTCAGTGCACCAGGGCTGCTGCTGCTATCATTTTTTTTAGAGAGGCCCCGGTTTCCAGCGTTATTAAATTGCAGTTGATCTGATTCCGTTCCCAGAACTGATTTTGACTTTGGAGATCCTGCCAGGAGCCTCTGTGTAAATTCCCCAGTGAATCCACTAGTGACGAAGGATTGAACACAATAGATTATAGCACATTGCAAATGCTGAACAATTAATTGTAAACCTGCGTAGTTGCAAATTTAAAGTTAATTACATTTTGATTGCATTTGTCAGGTTTTTTTTTGTGGGTTTTTTTTTTAGGCTTGTGAAATGTCCACAATAATAACAAATATTCCATGTATGTTTTCCAGGTTTCCATTCAGATGTAACGCACATCATCCTGGATCGACCTTGTCCTTGAATGTTCAAGAAGAGGTCAGATATTTAGTTTATTCATTAAAAAAAAAAGTTTTTGTATGATATTCATAATTTCTCTTGTGTAATTCTATCCATCTCTGTCTTTTCAGGATTGGATAAGGTAAGCCCTAGCCTTGAGTCGTTGCAGAGAATGGCTCACGGGTGGGATTCATACTTCCCTAACCTTCCACCTTTATCATCGGATCCAAGGACTTTGACCAGGACATCAGAGTCAGAGGGAAGTCTTTCCCACCATATAGAGAACTTCATTGGACATCATGACTTTTCCAACACAGCAGCTTCACCTGAAGTCTCTGCAACAAACTCAAACTTTGACACAAACTATTACTCAAATCCTAGTACTGGAAATTCCAGCTCAGACTGTGTTTATCAAAAATACTATAGGGAAACACCATGGCAATCTGATGGAGAACAAACCGTAAAGGACTACCTGCCAAGGTGTGGAAATAGTGATATCTCAGATTTTGCCAGAGATGGATTAACGTCATCAGGACCTTTTCCTTCATCTCTTGCAACAGATTTACAAGGACTTAAGCAGGATTGTAGAATGTTAGCTACATCATTTCTTGAGGGCTACTCAGATGTCAGTAGCTGCTCGGATGCAGATGTCGTTGAAACAAGGCCCTCTTGTAAATACATGACAAGTAATCCAGTTCCAAAGCCTAAAACAGATGTTACAACAAAACACAGTTCATCAGAATGGCTTTTTACTCATACTGGAAATATGACATTTCAGACTGAGACTAATGTGATTTCACCAAGTTCATCAAATGTGAAGGCAAGAGATAATGTAGTTGAATGTGCAAAGGTTGAGATGAAAAGTCCACGGAAAACTGTCAAATCTTGCATAGGACACAATCAGTCTTCCACCACTTTTAACATGGTGCCAACTACAGAGATTGAGACTAGTAATGCTAGTAATGACAGTTATCAGGATCTGGAACAAAGTGAGGATGTGAAGAGAGATCTCACTCATGGAAAATATTCAGACATATCAATAAGTGGCTTGACTGGTGATGGCCTAGAGGAGCACCCAGATGATAATAAGGGGCAGACTACTGTGACTGTTCCTATGACATTTGACAATGAGCAATTTCGCTTGGATGGAAAAGTCCTACGTAAGGAAATTAATGAATCATTCAAACAAGAATATGAGGTTTTTGATCATTCCAACTCCACAGATCTGAGAGGGGATTATCAGGACAAAAGTGAGGTCCTAAAAGTTGGAAATGAGACTTTAGATGAGCAGAAAACCCCAAAGCCTAATACAGGTGGTCAAGATGAAAATATGGAAAAAGACTGTCAAGAGAAAGAAATTCAATCAAATACCCATTCAACTTCAGATCCACTGGATATCAAGGGATCCGATTCTAAAGATGCTATTTGTGAGCTGAGGGAATGCGCAAATACTTTGGAGTGCTACAGTCAAGATGTTGGATCCTATTCGCAGTTATCGGAGTATCAGTCTTTGGAAATTGTTGCTCAGAACAATACTTATAGTAGCGCTACTGTGATTAACGATGGTCATTTCAGCAATGCTAATGACAAGAACGAGAAAAGTGTTGCTAGTAATTCAGAATCCTGTTTACAGCCAAACAGCCCAGGTACACATGTAAATCCCCATCTAGAAAAAGAGTTGACAAGTGCAGCAGAGAGGTCAAATACAGATTGTAATGATTCTGGTGTCACTTTTGACAGTCTTTCTATTGATACTAATGGCAAGAACCAGCAGGTTGCTAACAATTTAGAATCCTGCAAAGACACAAATCCCTGTCAAGAAAATGAATGTGGTGGTCCAACAGTGAAGACGAAGAGCTCTTCTACAGACCCAGATTGCAGTTGTCCTGCTGTGACCAGTGAGAGTCTTTCTATTGTTACCAGTGACAATAAGAAAGAAAGTGTTGTAAGTCATTTAGATTCCTGCTTACAGCTAGACCGCTTAAGCACAGGCACAAATCCCTGTCAAGAAAAGGAATGGACAAGCCCACCTGAAAAGACAAACACTAATGCAAGCTCTTCTACAGGCCCAGAATGTAGTTTGTCTAATGCTTTAGAATCCTGCTTACAGCCAAACACCTTAAGCAAAGACATGCACTCCTGTCTAGAAAAGGAAAATACAGATACAACCTCCTCTCTATATCAGCAACAGGCACCACATGAAAGTCCAGTGGCCCTTAGTGGATATGTTGTTGACAATGCAAGAGAGTCATTTGAAGAGTTGGACACATCTAAAGAACAGTCAGAGCTGGGTGTGCTGTATGGTGAACCTCTGTCAAGAGAAGACTCCTCATGTAACAGTGATGAAGCAAATCTTGACACAAGTCAATGTGAAGAAACATCTTTGGCCGGACCTGACAGTGACAGCATGAACCATTCAAAAAGTCAAGCACGTCCACTAAAATCCTCTATACAAATGAAAAAACGTCTGCAGCCCGTTGTAATAATGGAGACCGCAGAGTCAGCAAATGCAATGAGTAACTCATATCATTGCGCAAGTTGCCAACACACAACACTCAGTGTAGAACATCTAATTGAACACCACCATTGTTGCCATTCAGTGCACAATTTCCATTTCTGCAAGACTTGTAATCTGTACCTGATGAGTACTGAACAAGCAGAGGAGCATGTGTGTGGTGTAGCCAAAGAAAGGCCTCAGCTTTCTTGGGATCCTAGCTTACAGAAGAAAAGAAAACACCACGGCCGTCACAGGTGCGTGAGGTGTGGACTCATATTTTCAAAACTGGTTCAGTATGTCAAGCATATGCGGAGTCACACTGGCAAAACACCCTATAAGTGTAATGCATGTGGATTATATTTTTCACAGAATTGTTCCCTGCATAGACACAAACGTATTCCTGGTAGATGCAAGCACTCAAAACTCACAAGTCCAGAAACAAATGCTGATGATGGTATCAGTGAAAATAAAACGTCACCAAAAAAGGACTTGTTGCAGAAGAGACAGCATGCAAATCTGCCTGAATGTTACGTTAAGCTTGTTGATATCTCCAAAACTAATCTTTGTAGTTTTTGTGGTAAAAGCTTCCTAACTGCAAAGAAGGCCAAAAAGCACATCTACAACATACACAAGGGAAAGAGTTCAACATTTTCATCAAGTCAGTATGCAACAAAAATCAGTGGTGAGAAAACTGAAAAAGTAGAGAATGAGCCAAGTAAATATAAATGTCCTCTTTGTCCACGGCTTTTCAAGTACTCCTACAACAGGGCTCGACATTTGCGTGACTGTGTCAGAGATGCAATATATGGAGGAAAGAATAAAGTTGGCAATAAATATCAGTGTCCCTTGTGCAACGCCACCTTCACATTACCATCAAACAGATTTAGACATATTAAGACCTCTTGCCTCAAAGAATGCCTTAATCGGCTTGCAAAAGAAAAGGCAAAATTAAGGAAAAATGTTGGACAGAAAAAAACAGCGGAAATTGATCAGGAAAATCAAGCAAAGGAGGTGGAGTTGAGAAAACAGTCAAAGGAAAATGAACAGAAAATACAAGAATCCCCATCTTTAACAGCACCGAAGACTATACCACTTTACAAATGCAATCTTTGTCCAGCGGTTTTTTGTCATGCTTCTGGAAAGTATAGACATATGAAGAAACATGAGTTGTTTAAACTCACTGGCAAAATGTTCAAGTACAGGAATTCAGTTTTCTCTACCATGTCTAAGCTAACAACTTCAAGTAGTGCAATGACAGAAGAGAGTAAGGATAACTTGAAATCCACTGAAGCAAAGAGCAATCTTTCCCTGAGCTGTCATTTTTGTGGAAAATGTTTCAGCACTTCACAGTCACTGAAGAAACATGAACGCAATCACAGAGGTGAAAGACCATACCGCTGCCTGGACTGTGGAAAAGGATTTAAGAAACGTGCCCACCTGATTGGCCATAAAATTGTTCACCAGAGGAGGATACAGTGCACAGTTTGCAGAAAGGTTCTCCTAAATATTGGAGAACTCATCCAGCACAGAAACTCGCATCAAAAAAGAGGAAAGCTTCAATGCCCAGACTGTCCTTTGCAGTTTCAGTATCCTGCACATCTCCTTAGACATCTAGACGGCCACAAAAAGACAGAGAACAAGACACTTCATTCTGAAGAGGGACCACCATTAAAACAACAGCACTCATTGGAGTCTGTGAAAGAGACTGAACCAAAACAGCTGCAGTGTTCCTTATGCAAAGAAGTATTTAATAACGCCCAGTTGCTAAGAAGACATTGTCTTACACACATATCCTCCTCATGCCAGTGTCCATTTTGCAAACATAATTTCACTACCCGCCGTTATTTGCTGCGCCACATGATCAAACATACTGGAGACAAACCTTTTTCCTGCACTTACTGTGGAAAACAGTTTTACCGTGATTTGTACCTCAAACTTCACCACGAGAAGTGTTTGCCGAGGCAAGTCAGACATCTTGTCACAGTGGAATCAGACACTAAGACAAAGAGACCATATCATTGTACTTACTGTTCACGGGCCTTTTCAAAGAAAGACCGCCTGAAAAGTCATCACCGTGGCCATAAGTCAAACACTCTGCTCCTTTGCTCAAGATGTGGGCAGTACTATGGATTTAGGAAATTAAATCAACATCAGCAGAACTGCGTAGGGGCATTAGAGCCCAACGCTGTGTCATCATCCTCTAAAAGTGATTTTAGTAAACGTACTTCACAGAAAACTCAGAATGTCCATAAAATGCCTTCACAGTCTAATGCAACCAAGATGCTTCACTTTAAATGCCCTCACTGTCCGCAGAGGTTCAGGTTCAGATCAGTACTTTTGAGACATATTGTTTCACATACTGGTGTTCAACCCTATGCTTGTATGCACTGTGGCCACAGATATAGCAGTCAGACAATGTGTTTGCAGCATGAAGCTTTCTGTAATGGTGTTTACAAAGAGGGACAGTCAAAAGTCAAAAATGATGCTGCAACAGAATTGTCAAGCATGCCCAATCTCAGAGAGGCAGCACAGAAGCCCCAAGCAGAGGGTGAAGTTGAGTACAAGTGCAAATTCTGCACTAAGACTTTCATGAAATCACGATCCCTGAGACGTCACATTTTGACACATAATGAGGCAAAGCCATACCGTTGTAAATCTTGTGACTGCTGCTTTACAAGGTACGATTATCTTAAAGTACATCAGACCCGTTGTAAAGGGAAAAGATCACGATTGGAAGTTTGTATACCTAAAATCAGTTTGGATGATGTTGGCAAAGGTTGGCAAAATAAGTTTGGCAGTGAGCCTGTCGACCAGCAGGAGACTTTTGAGTGTAATGTCTGTTCAAGGAACTTTTCCACTCAGTCTAAACTGTCTCGACATGTCACGATGTTCCATGTTGCAAAATTATTCAAGTGCTCACGTTGTGGCTCATCTTTTTCTCATGAAAAATCTCTGAAAAAGCATAGGAAGATTAACAGGTGCAGAAAGGTCTCCACAGAAAGTAATTCTTCTCTACCACAAGAAACAAATCCACCATCAGAAAATGTGAAGACACTGCCTCATGGGGTGAGAGATAGAGTTCTACAGAGGGCCCAGCCTCGCTTTAACAAAAAGTACAAATATGTTTGTAGTTATTGCCCCCGTGCTTTTGGAAGCCATTCGCAATTAGGTGTGCACATCCGCCTGCACACAGGAGAGAAGCCATATGCCTGTGATTATTGTGGTGAGAGATTTATAAGGAAGGATTATGTGCAGCGTCATTTTGTGAAGTGCACCAAGAAACAAGAGCAAAAGAAAGTGCTTTGTGACAGATGTGGTGGATTTTTCTCTAAAGTCAAGCTTGAAAATCACAAAAAAAGTTGCACTTTAAAACCTAACTCGGCCAAATCAACAGTTTGCCAACAGACGACATCTCAAAGCCCACCAAAGGGCTTTTCTTGTGCATACTGTAGTTCCCGTTTTTTGCTATTTTCACAGCTCCAAGAGCATTTTTTAAATGCACACAAACTTGAAACAATGGTTCCACCAGTGTCTACAGCTCCTCTACAATACCATCTTTCAAATATACCAAGCATTAAAGAAGAGCCTTTGGATGAGAGATGTGATGAACGGCTTAGTGATGGCGCCAATGTAATCTGCAAACTAGATACAGCCCTTGATAGTGAGGTTTCCAAACCATTTGTCTGTCCAGAGTGCAATGTGTCCTTTGCAAGTAAAGCTGGACTAATTGGTCATCTGCGTGTACATGCAATGGATCACCCTTTCAAATGTAAAACATGCAAGAAAGGCTTTTGGAATAAAAGCCTTCTCCGTAATCACAACAGGAAATGTAGATTTGGACATTTCTCAGCAGGGAGTACCCCCCAGCAGTTGGAAGTCCCTTTGAAAGCAGAGATTGATTTTGCACTGACTGACTCTGTTCTAGTGTTCAGCGAAGGTTCAAAAACAACAGGCACTGGGGTTTTACAGACCAACTTCTCTTGCAAAGATGATTCGATGGACGAATCCTCACAAAGTTCAGACGGAAATCAGGTGCAAAGCAACTCAAGTAGGGAGAAGTACCAATGCTCAGAATGTGATATGAGCTTCACAGATGGCTTGATGCTTATTAGTCACCTTGAAGACCATGGAAGAAGAGAGCAAGAGAAAAAGCGCAATACATGTAGTAAGTGTGGGCGAGTGTGCTCCAGTCAAGGAAATCTTGAAAAGCACATGAAGTTGCATGGTATTAATAAGAAATACTCTTGCCCTGACTGCTCTAAGATGGTTTACACCGTAACTGATCTTGAAATCCACAGAACCTGTCATGACCCAAATAGACCCTATTCTTGTAAACTGTGTAATCATAGGTTCTGGACAAGACAGTCTTTATGCAATCATTACAGTGAAGAACATCCAAATGATGTATTTACTTGTCGTTTCTGTAACAAGACCTACTCAGTCAAAAAATCCCTTGCAAGACACTACAGAAAATGGCATCAAAAAGAGCAGAAGGATCTTGAGAGTACTGTACAGGAAAAGGGCAGCACTGAACAACAGTCCAGCAGTCAAGTCAGTACAGCTGGAGAAAGTGATGAGGATGAAAATAATAGAAGTAATGATAGCGATTCAGACTCTGCACCATACTTCCCATGCCATGTGTGTGGCAAGACATTCCCAACATCAGAAAGCCTTGAGGATCATCAGCGATGTCACTTGGGTGAAAAACCACATGAATGTGCAGAATGTGGTAAATGTTTTTTCCAGGCCTCCCAGTTGCAGCAGCATCAGCGAATGCACAAGTCAGAATTTCAGTGTCAGACTTGTGGAAGGGGTTTTGTCTCTCTCTTTGCATTGCGCAAGCATAAACACACTCATGGCAAGAGCCGTCCTTATCGTTGTTCCAAGTGTCACCTCAGCTTCACAGGACTCTCACAGTTAGCAGAACACATGTCTACCCACCGTGAAGAGAACTTTCCATGTGACATATGCAATCACGTGTTTCCCTCCAAGAGTAGTAGAGCTGAGCATCGGAAAAGCCACTCTGTGTCACGTGACCGTGTCCCTACTTTAATTTCAACAGGAGAACAGTCTGCTTCACTCTTTGAAAGTTCATCACTATTCACCAAAGAACTTAAATATCGCTGTGGTGTTTGTAGTGAGCGTTTCAAAGACCCAGAAGAGCTCTCAGAGCATGGGTGCATGGCAGCCAAAGAGCGACCATACTCCTGTTCAGACTGCCATAAATATTTCCTGCATTCATCTCACCTGAAAAAACACAGGACCACCCATCAGCTATCATCATCTACCAGCGAATATCCATGTAATCAATGCAACAGTAGTTTTTCCTCTCCTCACCACTTCCTCAGCCATCTTAAGAGCCATAATAGTGCTACTGCTGCAGAAGTTAAAGGTAACACCGAAGTTAAAGATGAAGGATCTTCACATGGTTTCATATGTCCTGTTTGCCACCAGTGTTTCCTCAGTGCCGTTGAACTGATGCATCATTTCCCCATACATCCTGACAATGCATTGAAATGCAAAATCTGTAAAATGATATTTTCCTCTGCAAGCAAGCTTGAAGAACATGAGCGCTGCCATCTGACATCAGGTACTGAATTAGAATGCGCCAAGTGTGGCCAGAGCTTTTTGGGAAGTGAAGCTTTCCTCCAGCACCACTGCTCCCGTCAACAGCATGCCATAATGGAGACTGGATATTCAAAGCCATCAATCAAGACACCCTCTCCAACTTGTTACCAAGCTGCAGGAGAAGAGGAAGAAATTGATGTCATTGGAGAGGACTTGTACAATTGCCCTGTTTGCTCAATGCAATTCTCCTCAAAAAGTGGCCTGTTGGAGCATCAAAATAAACGCCACCCCCATGGAAAGCCATTCAAATGTGAGCTTTGTGGAAAAACATTTGCCGTGAGGCGATATCTTAGAGAGCATGAGCGAAGACACCGGCAAAAACTGGCTGCTGAAAACACAGCCAACTTGGCCGAAAACAAGTTCAACAAGTGCACCCAGTGCCTCTCTGCGTTCAACACTGCTCAAGAGCTTTCTTTGCATATGAGAATGCATGCTGAGCAAGAAGTTGGAGAGTACCGTTGTGATATGTGCTACAAGTCATTCAGCAAGTGGTCTCTTCTGAAGCAGCATCAAGAAAGTCATGTTGGCCAAGTTGTATATGAATGCACAGAATGTGACAAAGCCTTTGCTTTTCCTCACCTACTGGAGGAGCATCAGTTGACTCATGCTGGGTCCTCTCACTAACGGTTGTTACCTACCATCTACCTTATGTTCCCTTTTTTGTTACTAAAGTAACTTGAAATCCCTTTCATGCCTCACATCTGACTGCGTACTTCCACCTGTAATCACAATTTAGATCCAATTTGTATTTTTGGCCCTTGTTACAGAATTACAAAGCTCTTTGCTCATGTCGTGACAAAGCATATTCTCCCGCGTTTCTATTGAGATTGTATATATTGTTAGCTCTAGTAATGGAATTTGTATACAAATAATTAGCCACATAGTTTCTTGATGGTGTTTAAATGTATGACCTCATACAAAATTGTTTAAAGCTGTTTAATATTCTATGTGATGAATACAGACAAAGCATGATGGGATAAGGTCTTTATAAAATACCTTGAATAAAGGTTCGAATATTTGATCAAACATGATCATTGATCATATTTTGGAATAGTTTTTAGTCAGCTTTGTTGGCAATATGTAAAATAGACTTCAAACTGGTAATCTTAAAATCTTTTTTTCTATATTTTACTGTAGATAATTTTGTAATTTTCGGTTAATAATTTTTGTGTTTATTATGGGTTGCATTTTTTGATATTGATAAGTATCTTGTCTGAACATTTGAAAAATGTTCTAACTGAATATTCTTTTCACAATAAGATGTTAAGTTTTCTTAAGAAAGTTGTGTTGATGCATTCGATTAAGGAATAAAGTCAACGAGTTTAGTTTGTGTTGTTTGTATTTCTTCAGAGTGTGACGGCATCACTTCATTTGACCCAATACTTAAAAGTTCTCAGCTAACATCATTACATTAAATGAAGAGTCAAGATAAATGAATCATGCATACAGACCTGAAGAAATGGAAATAAGAGAGGCATTTGCAATACTGACACCCACAAGATGCTACATATAAACCATGTAGAATGAAGAATTAAAACGCTGCCAAAAAAAAAGATTTATGTGTAAGGTACATCAGCTATAAGGATTTAAGAGCAAAGAGTTATAATCTATCTTGGGTTTGAGACCAGTTGTGTATATGTCAGAAGTGCGTAATGACCAATTTCTGAGCATATAGTTGTTGAGCAAGATATGGTAGTTTGCAGTTTCTTTAAAACTATAAAAAATGTGAATTAAGACATCAGATTAAGCCACTAAGTAGATAAAGCAATAATTGCCACAGGGTTTAAATGAGATTTATTGGTGAGAAGGCCAATAGTCATGGTCTAAAATTAATCTAATCTAAAATTAAATTAAGTTATTCATATAACTCATACTTGGACTTGTGGCCACAGTTAAATGAGATGTAACATTGTCTCTGAAGACATGCCCGTTTAAGAACATCCATAGCAGGTGTTTCAGGACATTAGATGTCATGGTAACATACAGCAATCCTGGTTTCTGTAAAATGGGCGTTTCTATGAGCCCAGTTGTTGTACAAGAAGTAGTAATGTAATGTAATGTCAGTATTGAATTCAAATATTTTAATTGGCTCAACTTTTATTCTTTATTATAATCTTATCTTTTTAAACTGGCTGTGTTTCCTCTCCCCACCGCCTTAGCAGGTTTGCAGCTTCATATATGTGCTGCATAACCATAATGATGTTAAACTGTTTGCTTTTATCGTCATATCATACACTTGTATCTATTGTTAACACTGTTAACTTACTCAATATTTTGAACTAGTTCCAGTGATGTGGGCCCAGTCACATCGGACATTTTCAGTTATGTCTGAGTAGTCACTCTGCTTTTCTTGAGCTATCTGTTTGGTTGATTCAATGTGATTAAATTGGGGGAATCACAAGATCAAAGTCCAGTGAGTCTTCAGAGGGATTAGTGAAAACTCTTTCTGTTTGTTAACCCTGAGACGAGGGAAACTCTGGGTTTTCAGTTCCAGAGAGGTAACTTAAAATCTAGGTCAGTTATCATGGTAAGTGACTGTCAGAACCCAACTTGCTGACTGAGAGGTTTTCTTTAACAAACCCTGAGTTTCTCTCCATTTACTCCCTCTTACAGACTCTCATTTCCTCCCAGATTCAGTCCATGTTGAATCACATTCATTAATAGAGGTTGGACATTAGTTTGTAATGCTAAAGTTACTACCTTTATGCGATATCAGTCAGCTCTTTGAACATTCTTTGCCTTCATATTCAAATATAACCCAGTGTGAATTCACCCTCAGCTCAGGATAAAACCTCTGCATGGAATGACTGGAAGTTATTTTTATAGCACTGACTATTCACTCATGACAACTGTTAGTTTGTTAGGCAAGGCAAGTTTATTTGTTTAGCACATTTAAACATTGCTATTCAAAGTGCTTTGCATAAAACATAAAAGGCATCAAGACAATGTAAAAAAGCACTATAAAAAATATTTAAATACAATTTTAAAAGTGTTACATTTAAAATAAATATAAGCTAAAAAAGAATAAGATAGATGAAACAGGAGAGTAAATGTTAATCAAAAGCCTGAAATTTGATTTTTAAAAAGGCAGCGGCAAAAAG
Organism: Scomber scombrus; assembly: GCF_963691925.1. NCBI lineage: Eukaryota > Metazoa > Chordata > Actinopteri > Scombriformes > Scombridae > Scomber > Scomber scombrus. The sequence goes on along the minus strand of NC_084976.1, from coordinate 14,484,842 downwards.
AAAAGTTCAGACCTGATTTAAAAGAACAGAGTCGCAGCAGACCTGCAGATTTCTGCTTCTCCATGTCTCAACATTTTAGAACACTGAAATGTTTATTGCATATAATGTGTAACCTCAGTTTAATTTTTAAAGAAAGTGGTATGAAGCCTTAGACACGTAGGATCAGTGAATAATTATTTCTCATTTATGTGATTGGTCGCACTGATGGAACATAACTCCTATAATATAGGAGATTATATGTTAATATTTCAGAAAAATGTGAGTGAGTAGAAAAACTCCACTTGGCTTACAAATAATGATTCAAAACAAACAACTTTGCAAAATGAGGATTTGGTTGATTTTAGGTTTTACTGTCCAGGGATGTACAAACAGGTCAAAGATTTGCCCAGATTGACAACAAGCTTCAGGGAAAGCCATCTCTCCTGCCTCTTCCTATAATTATTGCTTCTTTGAGCACATTTAAATAGATGTAGTCTGTTCAATGGAGCTAAAGTTTATACTCATCATCTTTCACTGAGTCACAGGATGTATTGTCTTATAAGTCATCGCCAATATGTTGGGTTTTTTTTTCTTTTAGCAGGAGAGAGTAATTAATGACCAATATCCCAACTTCATGAATTGCTCACACAGTCAAGAGCGACCATGAGATCATAGTACCCCCAGAAGACCTGCATGAAATGCTGAAGTCGTATGGGAAAGTAAACAACATAAATGCAATATCCATACACTGAAAATGTTGATACAGTTCATAATCATCATATGGAAAAGCCTCTTGGCATCACAGATACAATGGAAACTGTGAGTCAGGTCAGAAGACTATTGTTACTGCCCCCCAAGAAAGCCCTTATTCTGATGCAGAGTTTGCAGTACTGAATGTCACAGTCACAGTCAAACACAAGCCTTGAGACTGCAACATTGTAAATATGAATTGCTGTAGTTCCTGCTCTGTTTGGGCAACCATAAAGTTTCTACTATTTGACATGCTTAAAGTTTTGGAGTCAGTAATCAGGTGATTTGGACAAAAAAGTGATGAGATGAGGAGCAGTTCTTATCAGACTACTACTGGAGCAACTGAATAGTGGCTATTCATGACCAATGCACAGTATGCATTATTATTTGAGCTTTTACAGGTCTTACCATTGATTTGACATGTGCAATGAGCATTTAATCGACATATTATTGCTCTCAATTTGATTTATCAGTTTATATCTGTATGTTGGTTTGCAATTTATCTCATTTAATTAAGAATGAAACAAAAGGACTAAGCTTAGTTCAGATGCTCAGCTGGGTATCCAACACTGAGGCCCACCACAGGACTAGGTAGAATTAGTTTTATTTCTTTAGAGGCTCAGATCCTTTAATATGTGCAGAATCTTTATGTACTGCCTGCACCATCTCTTAAGCTGGAGGTCATGTTATGCATGACAATAGCAACCATGAACCATTCGGAATATCCAAGCTACTCCACAGCACTCTAATCAACCAGAAGAGGGTTTTTAAACATGGCTCTCCAGGGAAAGATGCTGGTCATCCGGTCAGTCCCCCAGCCATGTACTGCATCTCTTTTTCCACTGGGGGAGGGAAGTTATAATCTCAGCCTTTGTTATTAAATTGTTTTAAGTGTTTCATGTTTCGTTTGAGCTCAAGGATCTATCTATTTATCAGCCTACGTCTGACCAGCGGGCATTGTGTAACTACGCACAGTTGAGTTAATGCAATGTTGTATACATTTTATGTTCACATTTATACAGACTGAGCAACTAATCATCAAGGCAATTAGAAAACTTAAATCATCTTCAGGCTATTTAGTTTGTCATTACCATTATTGCCTTGTGGTTGTGAGTAGGAAGTAGTTCCTCTTCTGCAGCATTTAAGAGCTGTAAGAAAAACTAAACGTACAAAGCCAACTTGACAAAGTGAACATTTGGATGGAAATCTAACAATTTAAGTGATGTGCACAGTAAACTCAATAAATGCATAATCAATTATTGATGTCCTTGATCTAGTTTTAAATAAGCTATTGCTCAAAAGAAATGCATATAAACATGTCTTTTTAGTCATTTCCAGCTTGTGTAGGCCTTTCCCAAGATCATAGAGGCACATTGAGTGCTGAATCTTTTCCAGGGTCTCCTCCAAGTTGCTTGATGCCACAGCATCTCCAAGAAGGTGCCTGGGGGGCATCTTTATTTGGTACCCCAACAACTTCTCTTGCTTCCTTTTACGTGTAGATTAACAGCACTGCAGTCCTCACCCTATCATGCACACTGTTGGCCAACCAAAATGAAATAAATCTTATCTTAGCCACTTACAATGTGATTTTTTTCTGCTAGTACACATATCTTCTGACCACAAAATGAGATTGGTTAATCATCTGGTAAAGCAACAGCTTTGTTTCATGGCTCTGGTTTCTCCTCACCCCCACTGTTAATGATACAATGTAAACATAACCTGTTGCTGAATGGCAAAACTTAGACATCAAGATAGCAAACCATATTTTAAATAAGGAGCTATAGCTTCATATTAGTCTAAGTTTATCAGTGAGCTAGTGCTCCAGGGCCCTAGACCTTCAAAAAAAAATTTAAATATATTTTCATGGGTATATTAAGAAGTAATCAAGGGTTTTTTTTAAAGGATTCTTAGGAATTTTAATAACATGTTAAAATAATCATAGAAAAACACACTAAATGCATGTATCATAGACTAAATACTAAAAACATATAGCAAAGAAAACAACATAATAAAACACATGGCACATAGCATTAATCACAACACATCAAAAGCAGTTTGATATAATTATTAGGGCCCGAGCGGCGACTGCAAGTCGCCTGGCGAAAGCCCTATTGAAATTCGTTCATGCCCCAACGTGCAAGTGACCCCAAAGTGCAAGTGACCCCAAAGTAATCAAGTAATCATGTGGTATGGAAGACCCCCGGGGAAAAATGCTATATTGAAATTGTAATTAGGGCCCGAGCGGCGACTGCAAGTCGCCTGGCGAAAGCCCTATTGAAATTCGTTCATGCCCCAACGTGCAAGTGACCCCAAAGTGCAAGTGATCCCAAAGTAATCAAGTAATCAAGTAATCATGTGGTATGGAAGACCCCCGGGGAAAAATGCTATATTGAAATTGTAATGTTTATTATTATTAGGGCCCGAGCGGCGACTGCAAGTCGCCTGGCGAAAGCCCTATTGAAATTGTAATGTTTATTATTATTATTATTATTAGGGCCCGAGCGGCGACTGTGAGTCGCCTGGCGAAAGCCCTATTGAAATTGTAATGTTTATTAGGGCCCGAGCGGCGACTGCAAGTCGCCTGGCGAAAGCCCTATTGAAATTGTAATGTTCATTATTATTATTATTATTATTCCGACATTTCGTGCCCCAATTTCACCCCTTTCCCAAATGCGAAAATGCTTATACTTTTGCACTGACGTCCGGCCTCATCCGAAATTCGATATTTTTGGGTGGTCGCACATGGTCGACGCAGAATGGCGGAATGGCGCCCCCTACAAAGTCCAAAAATGCCCATAGGGAATTTTGCTAACTTTGTCCTATGCTCACAAAATTCGGTACACATATGTATTATACCCACATATGCAAAAAAGCCTCTTGACCTCATGACCTCAACCCAACAGGAAGTCGGCCATTTTGGTTTTGATTTTTCCCGCCTAAAATTAACTCCTCCCACAGCGTTCGCCCGATCAAGTTCAAATTAGGTACGCAACATCTCCAGACCTAGCTGAGCTTAAGTTGTGCTCTGCGCATCCGTAGGTCAAAGGGCGTGTCTGCCAGGGCTCAACTAACTTTGGCGTGCTCGCCATGTACATACGAGTGGCTCTCACGCCCACATACTTCATCCAATCAGCTTCAAACTTGCTGGACATGATGATGGCTCCGCCCTGAACGTCCCGATATATTAACTTCCCACGTAACTCATAGCGCCCCCCGGTGGTAACAGGAAGTTAACTAAGATTGATTAAAATTACATACTTTGCCCTATCAACTTCATTCAGAACCAGTTGGTGAAGCTACATTATGAAGACTGTGAAGCTACGAGTAATGGCGTCTGTGTGGCGACGCGGCGACCATCAATTCCTCGACATGAAAATACGTTTGGCTTTTTGATGGCTTTATTGAACTCGTATCATCATGAAAATTGGTACACAGGTCCAGGGTGCCGATCTCAACGTCTCCATTCGCTCATAGGCGATCTCACTCGTGTCGCCCCCTAGTGGAAACAGGAAGTGCCATATTTTACATCATCATTGTGCGATTTCCACAAAACTTCACATGTGTAATCACTGTCCCACCCTGAACGCAACCGCTTGTGTTTTGTTACACTCTACTGCCCCCTGGTGGATGAACCATCAACCTCTCATAACTCCTTCATGCTTTGTCCAATTCACTCCAAACTTCACATGACTGATGAGTGGTCGCCCTGAACACACCAGACCACACCAGACCATATGTGTAACTACCTGTGACTGCCCCCTACTGGATGAACGAAACATTGCATTTTTGGCCTCCTTCCAGGTTTTTTCTCACTTTCTGCTTCACGCCACAGCCCCGCCATGCCTCAGGCCCCGCGGTGGCATGGGTGAGCGAGGGCCCGCCATCGCCGCTTGCGGCTTTAATTTGAATTGTGATTATCCAAAATAGTAATTTTCTGAGTGGGCACTCGGTAAGATTTTGGCATTGTGTGACATCCCTCTCTCTCTGCCCTTTGCTTGCGACACTGGTTTAGCTTCCTGAATCAAGAACCAGAAGGCAGAGTTGTAGAGGACATCAGGAAACTGCCTAAACCTGTGTAGTTTAGGCCTCTGCCTATTTAAGTAGCTTCTTTGCTGTTTCTTCTCTTCCTCTCAGCCCTCCACCAGCTTGTTGGGTTAGGGTTTTGTGTTTTGTTTGAATATATCAAACAAATAACACCCTTCACTCCTCCATACATGACTGACTGATAGTTTATTTAAGTGTCCTGCACCTTCTTAGGGAAATCACTGTATGAATATATATTTTGTGTGAACTTGTTAAAGGTTAAAATGCTTAGCTATAGTCATAGAAATCATGTTTGTGTATCTGAACAGTATGTTCCTGTGTGAAAGAGAAACAAAGAACATCAAGATCAACAAGATACTGCCATGTATGTTTGGGTATAATCACACATAGAGTAGTCACAACAACTCCAAGAGATTGGTCTGAAACACATTAAGAAGTATTCATCCCACTGTTTGGGACTCACTACTGTACTGCAGCTTGTATGTCTCTATTAAGTGTGAGTGTGCTATGCTCTGAGCATTAAAAACCATTAAAGACTATATCAAGTACTACATCAAGTGTAGTAGTAGTGTAGACCGTAGTGTAACAGTGTAGTAGTGTAGTCCCTTTTCTCACTGAGGTCAAGTGCAAGAGGTAAATTGACACAATAATCTTTCTGTGCCCGGCCCACACGAGCCAGGAATGGGTTGGTTAATACTACGTATGGTAATTATCTTAGAATGGAAGGCCAGGAGCTTGCTGGCCAATGGCCAGGAATTCAAGCATTTTATTTAAGAAATGGCCGTAAATCCAGATGTATTATGTGTTCTGGTAACCTTGTTAAAACCAACTTTAGACTTGTGGTGCATGGATATACAGTGATTAGGAAAGGCATAAATCATGGGGATGGAGGTGGTTGTGCTAGGTTCATCAAACAAGATATGCCATATAGTGTACCGGAAAAGGGAGCTGATTGCGAATACATAGTGGTGGAAGTGTGGGAAAGAGGGGAGGAGGTGATGATGATGAACTACTTCAATACATGCAAAAGGTTGGATTTGAATAGCCTACTAATGATGCAATGACAAAACAAACAAAGTAGCATGGTGTGCCGATTTCAATGCTCACAGTACAATGTGGGGGGTTCACATACAAACTCATATGGAAATGTAATAGGGATTTGGTCTTCATGGTTGATGATAGAGGAATGAAGGTAGACAACAATAGGTACTAAATAAGCTTAGGATATTATATTAGTGTCAAACCCCTTGACCGGAGTTTATAACTGGTAAGACAGCTACAACAGTTGGAAGTGATCACTACCACGACCTGGAACCCAGGTGGTGGAATCCCAAAGCAGGTCTTTGGACAAGCAGATTGGGATAGGTTTTAAATGATGAGTGAGGACATAATGACACTGATTGATATTTTTGGAGATATGGATGAGATAAACAATCAAGTGCCCTCAACAATTATTATGGCAGTAGATTGATATATACCATGGAGTAAAAATAGGACGATTAGAAAACTGGTACCATGGTGGACAGAGGAGTGTTATCAGGCTGTAAGAAACAGGAATAGAGCATTTAAACAAATTAAAAGAGCCAATAACATAGCATTTGATTCAGTATAAGAAGGCACAGGCAATGATGAGAAGAGTGAAACGTCAAGCTAAGAAGGCAAGTTGGAGAAATGTTTGCTACAAAATAAGAGCAGTACCTAAGGGAGAGGTATGGGGAATTAAAAAGAGGATGGGAGGAGACAGAAGGAAATCCGAATGTCACCAATAGGCATAAGACAGAGATCATGACCAAGATACATCATTCAGAAAATTTGTCAGAAGAAAAGAGAAGGAGAACAGAAAGAAAAATGAATCAGAATCCAGGTGTATTAGAAAGGAGGAAAGAAACAGATGACATAATTAATGAACCATTTACTCTGGCAAAGATAGTGAGAGATGGTGAGAGCAATAAATAGATGAATAGAATAGACTCACCTCTCCAGGGAAGAAAAGATATGCCAAGTTATGCTAGGGCATCTGGGGAAAGGAGTGTTCTCAAAGTTGCTGCACCTTTATAACAGTGTGTGTCATGTCTGTCAAGTTTCTGTTTGCTTTTGCACATCTCATGTTTATGTCTTGTCTTTCCTGTTTTTATTTTGAAATCACTAACCCTCTGTCTCTGTTCTAGATTTACTTCCTGCACGCCCTTCCCCCGTCCTGTCACACCTGCTCCCTGATTGTTCTCCCCACCTGTTTCCCATCTTCCCTCATTACCTCTTGTACTTTACCTTGTGTGTCTCACAGTCTTGTTGCCAGTTCGTTGTACCTCACAGTCCTCGTCCCAGCTCTTATCATAGACCAAGCCATAGCCTGTTTTCGTGTATGACCCTGCTTGCCCCTTTGACCTGCCTTTTGCCTCTCGATTTGGAAACTTCTGCCTACCTGACTGCCTGCCCGTGTACCGAACCCTGCCTGGTAATAAACCTGCCTTTCTTGCCTGAACCTGCTGTGTTGAGCATTTGTGTCCTCCTGTTCTGCGCTCTTAGTTCATGACAGTGTGTGGAAGGAGGGAAGATTACCAAGTGCATGGCAAGAAGCTGTAGTGATTACCAGGCAAGGATCTGTCTAAACCAGATATGGCAGACCATATCAGGATAATGGAATCAAGTTATTCATCATTAAAAATGGCGATAAAAAGATCTGTGTTGGATTACGGCAGTGTATCGTATGGATCAGCAGCCAGGTCTCTTAAATGGAAATTGTATATGATTCAGGCACAGGCATTAAGAGTGTGCAGTGGGGCTTTTAAAACATCGCTAGTACCTGCCCTCCAGGTAGAAATGCCATTGGAATAGAGAGGGACGCAACTGATGGCAAATTACTGGACACAATGATTCTTACCACACAAAAGGTGTGTTGCAGGAGTGCTGGAAGAATTGGAGGCATCAGAGGGATAGCTGGTCAGGTAGGGACTGACATTGCAAAATAATTTTAAGTATTTAATCTAACTTTAATCTAACGATAAGCCCTTTAGTAGTGTGGTCTGATATAGACTGGTTTTTGTGCATTCATTCAACTATCATGTAAGGAAAGGGAGTGACAGGATATGGGGTGGCAATACAAGTAAAAGGAAAGAATCAACTGAGGAACATCCATTGAGTTAGGGATTTACAAAGGGAAGATGTTGGCAATGTTGGTTGCACTATGATGGGTGGATAAAACTACACAAGATAAGGTGATGAGTCAAGTCGAATCAGTTTCTTTAATAAGCACCAAATTGCAACAGAAGTTATTGCAGGGCACTTTTTGCGTAGAGTAGTTTTTAATTTACAGTGACCCAACATTCCCTCATAAGCAAGCGTTTGGTGAGGAAGAAACCTCAAACATAACCATGGTCTAGGTGGCCTGCTATCTGCTTCGACCAGTTGGGTTGAGAGATAAAGAAGGGGGAGAGAAAGGAGAGAGAGACACAGACAAATCAACAACAATAATAACAATAAAACAATAATAATAATAATAGAAATATGACTAATAATAATAGTACTGGCAGCAGGCATCAAGCTGGACCAAGGGACAGCATGTAGCCGGCAGCCACAGGCAGTCTACAATCAAAAGTCACCTCAGAGACAAAGCATCATAGGAAGTTCAACTCCAGTCTAGACCCACAGTAGCATCACTAGGGACTGTCCAAGACAAGCCTGGGTCAGTCTTAACTATAAGCTTTATCAAAAAGGAAAGTTTTAGCCTACTCTTAAATGTAGAGAGGGTGTCTGGGCCCCAGGCCGAGACTGAAAGATGGTTCCACAGGATAGGAGCCTGATAGCTGAAGGCTCTGCCTCCCAAATCTACTTTTTGGGATTCTAGGAACCCCAAGTAGGCCTACATACTGGGAGCACTCTGTTCTAGTGGGGTAATACTATGAACTTGTTAGGATATGATGGTCAGACCATTAAGGGCTTTGTAAGTGATGAGAAGGAATTTAAATTCTATTCTGGATTTTACAGGGAACCAGTGATGAGAGGGTTGTACGGTAAGAAATATTATCTCTTTTTTTCATTTTTGTCAGTACACATGCAGCAGTATTCTGGAGGGCAGCCTGATAATGATCAATTGCAATAACTCAGCCTAGAAGTAATACATGTGGCAACTAGTTGTTTTTTTTCTCCATATTTTTGAGACAGGATGTGCCTGATTTTTGCAATGTCATATAGGTGAAAAAAGGTACTCCTTGAATGTGTTTTATATGGAAATTAAAGATCATATTCTTATCTGTGGTATAATTCTTTATGAATTCATCTGGCTGCATTGATAATAATTGCTTATCATCTGCATAACAAATAACATTTATGGAGTGATTCCTAATAATATTACCTAACATATTTCACCACATGGAGCTGACTGGATATCCCACAATGCATTTAAAACAACTGGTGTTACCCTGTATTTTGTGACCCATTAGATTCTGTGACCTGCAGTGTTGGTTAGTTTGGTTTAGGAGTGGGGAATGAGATTAATACATGGATGTATTATATGAGCTGGATACCGGACAAAACTAGCACCCATTCAGTCTAATAAGAGTTGCTCAGCTGGCACATACTGTAAGCCAAAAAAAGCTTCCACTTTGTGCGGCCCATTGAATATGTACAGTAATGTTTTGTCCTTTTGGCCCCATCCACAATTCCCCGCTTGGCCCACAGACTTTACATTTTTAAATCAATTTTCTCTGCTAGAGGAAAGTTTTACAAATAAAAAAATCCATGGATCAAAACTTCATAATGGAGTCATAATTTACCTTGTTTGCAGTCCGATGTCCTGTCAACAGTTTTACAATACAGTGTATTATAAGAGCTGGATACAATAATACAGTGTATTATGCATGCTAAAAGCTGTTGTATTTTCGCTGTTAATATGTCACCTCATTAACTCTTTTTTTTTTTTCAGGCGAGAAAGTAACCATGTGGTCTGGTTATCCAAATAATTCCTATTTCAAAAAATGCTTTGATGATTTTTCCTACTGTCCCAGAACTAGACCCTATTCTATCCCTGTTCTAGACACTGTTCTGGGTGCAATTATTACTGTCCTCCAGAGCTGTTTACAAGTCATTTTTTACAAGTCCAAGTCAAGTCTCAAGTCTTTGAGCTAGAGTCCAAGTCAAGTCTCAAGTCTTTGAGGGTCAAGTCCAAGTCAAGTCTCAAGTCTCTGGTCAAGAGTCCGAGTCAAGTCTCAAGTCTCTCGCCAACACTAAATCAAATTCAAATTCTGACCTTAGAGCTGTACAATCCTTCATCCTGATCAGTTAGCCTTGCGAGCACCTGCCCATGTCTGTTTTTGTGGTGTGCTGTCACTGAAGTTTGTATGTATGTATCTGTTTGTATGTTGAGATGCCCTCTCCTGAAACTGTTACCAAATCTACCTTCGGCTATTACCTTGACCTAGACCTTGATATAGGACAGTATGAAAATGTATCAATTGTAGGTTCACTATAGAGAATCTACTGCAATGTGATGTGAAGAAACATACACTAAGAATTATTTCAATTCCATAACCATAAACTTTTCTTCAACAAAAAAATAATTATTTTAACAATGTTGTAAAATATAACAAAATGAACAAAACATGAACATCACAGAAACACTGCACTGCAGTTTAACACTGTGGTACAAACACATGTTCATTATTTTTTTCTCCAAGCTGCCTTTTATCTGCTGCTTAACACAACACACAGCAGGGAATGTGTGGGGATATTATAAAATATATATATATATATATATAAAATGACCATAGTTAACGCAACGTTGTGTTTTTTAATAATTAGTAGCGGAGCCACTAAGTTAGTGGCACTAAATAACGGAGTTGCGGTGGTTTCCTGTCTGAGCTTTCAAAATAAAACCTTTGCTATTGTGCGCTTCTTATTATTATTAACAAACAAATTTGGGCTTGTCAATTACGGGAGAAATGACGGGAGGGCGGCGGGAGATGGTTTCGAAATATGGGAGAACCAGGGAAAAACGGGAGTGTGAAGGCATTGTATCCAAACGTAATGATCTGAGGCACTCCTGCTGAACTTGTCGCACTCGCCATTGTCAATGTCTGATACTGAAGATGCGCGCTTCACACACGGCGCATGCGCGTGGCATGACGTTGGTGTTTACATCTAGCTCAGAGCCAGAGATCATACAAAAAGATGAATGACAGATAAATAATGAGAATAATAATAATAATAACATGAAATAAAGGTTGTTCGCGAGTCTCGAGCCTCGAGTCGAAGTCAAGTCTGAAGTCTTTTGAGGTCGAGTCCAAGTCGAGTCTGAAGTCACAGTTTAGTGAGACTTAAGTGCAACTCGAGTCCGAGTCGCGAGTCCGAGTCCCCAGCTCTGCTGTCCTCAGGACATCCTTAAGCTATATGTATATAAACTACCTACGACTCAGTGCTGCTTCTCCCTGTTTCACCCTCACTGTCTTCCAGATATCTCTACATCATTTGATCTCTGATATGAAAGCAGAGTCAAGTTATGATGTTAGCAAGACGATGGCTCAGTCAACGCTAGCGTAACATCAACAGGTCTGGACAGAAAATATGTTTATCCTGGACTAAATTATTGATACTCTTCTAATCAACCAACTCACATTTCCTTTCTTTCTTTTCATCCCCTCTCCAAAGAAATACAGCAGGTTTAACTGCTGCTTTTGGCGTTTCATTTTTATGAATTGCATGAGCACTTTTTCAATTTGCATGAGTGGAACACGTCTGCATCCACAGTGTAGGTCCACAGCAGACTCACTGTTCGAAGCTATCCATGTCTTCTAGTTCGTGGCAATTTTTTGGAGTATGGGCCTTACAATCAGCAGGTCAATCATATATTCTCATCCAGAATCTGACAGCTGGTCAAACAGTTGCATTTCAGTTAGCAACATTTTTGCGATTAAAAAATATAAAAAGATTTTGAAAGTTGAGAAAGATGATCAGGAATTAGGGGTGCAGGAATTCATATTAAAATTATTACCTAATAATAATCATTAGTGCTGTGTGTGTGTGTGTGTGTGTGTGTGTGTGTGTGTGTGTGTGTGTGTGTGTGTGTGTGTGTGTGTGTGTGTGTGTGTGTGTGTGTGTGTGGGAGGGGGGGGGTTGTATTGTTTGATCCACACTCCGGAGCAGTAGGTGGCAGTGATGCATCAATAAACTGGATGCCAGCCGCCGTAAAACAAGAAGAAGAACATGATGAATTGGCGCACAGGCATGGCGCACAGCCCAGCGTTTGCGTTTTTCCGAGTGTTTTTCTCTCCATACATCCACGGTTTTTCAAGAGGACTGGGGTTAAACTGCGCATGCGTACTGTGAACTCCCTTTCCGCTACGCGCCTGCAACTGCACCTCTTAGCTCAGTGCTCTTCCTCCTCCTGGCACAGCATCACGTTTGTTCACCCCAGAGCCGAGGAGAGCTTCGTTTCCCTTGAGAGTTTTTGCCTCTGCATCATCGACAGATGTCTGCCGAGCCATTTCTTCTCCCACCCAGCCATTGTGGCTCCACTTTGAAGGATAACGTCAGCGCTCCTCTGCCTGGTGAGTGATACTAAAACGCGTTTGGGTTACTGTGCAGAAGAAGAAGACGAGCTCCATAGGTCATGGCAGCTAGCTTGCTAGTCAGTCCTTTCCTCGGCCTTCTTCAGGAACGTGGTCGGCCATCTCCCCCTGGTTAGCTTTCCCTAGCAGCCCCCTGAGAGACTTGAACCAGACCAGGGTTATGTATGGTGTGGCCAGCCTCAAAGCATGCACGCCTAGATGAATACTGCTTAAGTGTGGAGCCAATTATCCTAAAATTGAAGCGTGTGAAAATGATATTGAGTTTGTGTGTGTATGTGTAGTTTATTATTGGTAAAATAGCCTCGGTATGTTTGTTAGCAGTATTCCCATTGTCAAAGTAACGCAGCTTGATAACCCTTTTTGCTTGTAGGCTATTTATTAGCACCGGTTCTGTTATTGTGCGTTTTGCATTTGAACCTCAGGTGTTCAGTGTTTACACATTTAAGTTGATGCTTTCATCTTGCTCTTTTAACCCGATTATAGAACATCGGATTTTTTAAATGTGTCCTGAATAGTAAAGAAATTGGTCCAAACATGCTCCAAAATGGCTGACATTTTCAAAGAAAAGTTGAACTTTAAATAGTAGCGTGTAAAGGTGTTTATTTATGGTATGTGTGGAGTAGTCAAAGAACACCTAACTATTACTGTTGGTGTGTTAGTGTCCCCCTTTTAATTAAAATCATATGTATGAGATCTGAAACTACAATCTGCCACAACTGGAAGTCAAAGATCATCCTGATCAATAATTAATCTGGCGTGACAGATGTTTATTTTTTCTCCCGTGGTGTCCTCACCTCGCTAATACAGCTGCCTTGCAAGGTACATTAATATTCTTAAAAAATAAACACATTGTCTAAGTGATACAAACTAGACACAGGAGGAGTGAATTTACCACCCAAAGCCAGCTGAAACATTCAGACTATCTTACCCCAGTTGTTTAAGACCTTTGACTTTGGCAGCCCATCAAGCTTCCTGTGCCACACCCAATCAACTTTAATTGAATCAATTTGTGTTTTCTTTTTATTCTATTAATAATAAATACTTAATTCAATACAAACCTGTGTACTGAACTTTGAAATTTCTGAATTATTCAGTCCGTACCCTATTTTCTCATCATTTTTTGCGTACATGACTAATGAAGACAAAAAATGTTGAAATTGGTCCGTTGTTGAGTGAGTGCTTCAGCTGGCAGCTGTGAAACACGCTGCAATGTAATCAAATGGGGTAAAAGCACCCAATGTGTGTCAATGTGTGTCCACTAAAAGTGCTTGTTTTTGCCACTGACAGGCTCAGGCTCAGCTTGATATTTAGCCATGACTCTGAAAATCTTCTAGATAACACTAAGCTACGTCAACCATTTAATGTAGGTGATGTTTCGGTTCTGACCAATTGGCTCCCAATTGTATTTTACATATAAATGCCTGGATGGAACAAAACTCAACCAGGATAAAACTGATATTTTAGTGATTGGTTCAAAAGCTCAGAGAGAGGAATTGGTGGCCATATAAAAAATCCCTGGCACATACCCAAAGCCAGCAAGCAAGAAACCTTGGTGTAGTGTTTGTAGTGTTTGATTCAGAACTTAACTTCAAGGCTCACGTGGGCTCTGTCACCAAATCTGCTTAAACCACTGCTCAAAATCACCTTAAAAACATTGCACAAGTGCGACCATTTCTCTCTCTGAGTGACACAGAGACTGATGCACGCTTTTATCACAAACAGACTGGAGTAATGTAATGCTCTCCTCTCTGGTCTACCCAAAACCCTCATAAATCAGTTACAGCTGATTCAGAACTCTGCAGCCCGTGTGCTGACTAGGATCAGAAGGAGAGAACACATTACACCCATTTTAAAATCCTTACATTGGTTACCTGTTAGTTTCCTCATTGGTTTTAAAATTATTTTACTTGTTTTTAAAGCAATTCATGGTCTTGCACCAGTGTGTATATATATCACAATTGCTGACAGTGTATGAACCAGTACGGCTCCTCATGTCCTCTGGCAGGAGTACTTAGCTGTTCCAAAGGTCATAACTGAAAACAATGACGGACAGCGTTTAGTTATAAGGCTATGAGCCGTTGGAACAGTCTGCCTGAGGATCTGGGAACAGCTGGACATTTATGATGATTAAATAAAATGCAAATCAAGAATAATGGAGTTTATAGATTGAGCAATGTTTTATAAAGGATTATGTCTTCATTCAAACCCGGATATACTTACATTTCACTTTGATGTGTTGGATACTGGATATGAGAAGACTTAAAAATGACACTTTGTCTCATTTTGTCTAGTCAATCGGTTTAGCTCAACAACACAGCTATGTAAAGATGGACAGAGCAGCTCAGACAGGCCCTCTGTATCAGGGGTCTGCATGATTTTTCCCTGCTGTGAGGATAAAGTGGAAATGCACCAGCTCACAATGATGCTGAAACATGCTATACCGGGCCAGTGGAAATGGGGCGCAAGTAAGCAGCTGTGGGGCATGCTCCCATTTCTGCAGAAAGACCTGATGGATTTGCTGACCAATGGCAGGCAGGGGGCTATATCTCCTGATATGTTCCAGGGCATCCCTCAGGTGCTCTGTGGCGTTAAATGCTGGGAGAGAATGCAGGCCAAGGGTGCACAGACTAATTAAGCCTGACCTTTTTATACCCTAACACCAGCTGCTCTAAGTTTAGGGTCTTTGGAAAGTGGCATGGGTAGGCTTTATTCCCGCAGGACCATATTAACAAAAACTCCGCCCAACAATGATTGTGTGAATGGCAAATTGTAAATGTTTCATTGCGCAAACAATATTGCCCTAGTATAGTAATGCTCCGTTTTTTCATTCTTTTTTTAATCAATAATAATGAAATTAATTTGAAAAAGTATTGTGGTGCATACAAATACGCTATTGGAATTATTCAGATTAAAGATTGAAACATGTCTCTTTAAAAGTATAATTTGTGTCTGTTCAATATCTCATGGTGATCATTTTGTGTGTGATTTACAGGAAACTGCCTTGCATGACCACAACACCTGGATAGCCTTCTATGTTTGGCTGCTATGATGCTTGGGTTCCAGGGGAATACTTCCTCTTCCAAAGTGTATCGTTGTGTGGCATGTTCAGCTACCTTCACTGGACTGGCCTCCTTGCTAGTACATCAGGCGACCCATGCTAGTGCACTCTCCAAGGTTCCTGCCCTCCCTCCAACACAGCCTAATGTCAGCCTGCATGACGCATCGTATGCAAGCAAGGACTCATCCAGTGGGAACCCAAGTTCACCAACACTATTGCCTGAGAGCCCTTCACCTTCTTTTTATATTTGTGATTGTGGAGAGGAATTTCAGGATTTTAGCCTCATGCTTGAGCATAAGCATTCTCATGTCTCTCAACTACAGCTACTGCAACCCCTGGATAATCTCTCTAGTGGAACAGGGTGTGATGAAATGTTTCCCACTCAGCATGTACAGTTCAGTACAACTGTAACCAAGCCAGGTTTGCTCCTCAATTGCCCCTCTACCTCAAGGTCCCCAGCTGTCGAATTACCCACATCAACAGACCATAAAGCAGATGTAAGTCTGGAGGATGGAATTGCCATTGTCACCACTCCTCAAGGACAGTGTACACTCCTTCAGGATGGTCATGAGAAACCACTTGAGAAGACAGCAGCAGGAGAGCAAATACTGGAGACCGTAAAGGACATGCATTTCCAGGACAAAACAAATTCAGTTCTCAGTAGTAAAACAGGTGCGAATTTGCCCCAAAATAACAACTTAATGAAGTTGCTGGCATCAGCATACATGAAAAGTTTCCCTCTTCCTCAGTCTCAGAATCAGAATATTAACACAGTTACCCCCAAACAAGAAGTCGTCCCAGTTGATATAACACCGGGGGAAAAAACTGAAGTGTCACCAATCAATGATCTTTCTATTGCACAGTTGAGGCGACTGCTTGCAAAACCTGGTATAAAGACGAAAGCTCCATCCATCAGCAGAATTCTTGAGTCAAGTAAGAAGAGAATTGTTTCTCTGACTAAAACTTTCTCGCCTGTTGTGGTTCTTGAAACCCGTCAAAAGCTCATGGATGCTAGCAGTAATGGCACATATGGAAGATATCAATGTGGCCGCTGTCGTCGGGTCTTTCAAAACATGGACAGACTGACAGAGCATCATTTCTTGCACAAAAAAGAGAGGATTAAATGTTGCCGACGGTGCAAACAGCTGATCATTGGGAGGTTGCCTTTCCCTGACAATCACGTATGCCCACAGTTGGGAAACAAGGCCATACAGCCATCAAGATCTTTAAAAAATAAGTTTCCCTTTGCCCAAAAAATAGTGCCATTCCATAGTCTAAACAATACAAAAAAAGTTTTCTTTTGTCCGTTGTGCAAGCACAGCTACGCACGGAGGTACAACCTCAAAATGCACAAATGCCAGGGTCCAGGGTCAGCCGTTAATCAGCAGGCCAATTCCTCCACTGAGAAAATGCTAGTATTGAAATCAAATGGTAAAGCCAAAATAGATGCAGAGATTGAAGATGGACTTCAAAATGCTAAGAGTGTTGGTGTGGGTACTGAAGTTACTGGTCGTATTAAGGTAGAGGTGACCTCTCCAAATTCAGAGCAGTCTGCAGTGTCACAATTGGCCTGGACACATTCAGCTCAAATCTACCCCAAATCTTCCATGATGGAGCAGCCTAAGGATGTCACTCTGTGTGGGACTTCGCTTCAGACAGGAGAAGAAAAAAGTAGCTGGAATGCAGCAGTAATTGATAATGAAGACAGCAACGAAGGGCAGTGGACAATGCCCTTAGATGATGAAATGGAGGTGCTTAGTTCTAAAGAGAAAGCTGGTAATAATACAGGGGTGAAGACTTCTGTGTCAGCCGAAACAGCACCCACTAGTCTGCGATATTTTGTCAGAGACGGTGTAAAACGTTACCCTTGTAACAGGTGTCAGAAAACATACAGTCGGGTGTCCACTTTAAGGCGCCATTTACGGCTATGTGGCTTCAGACCGCGCGGCCCTGGCACTGCAGCACAAAGTGGTAGTCAGGGGGCCATTCTACAACATGCCAACAATATGAGACCAATGTTTGCATGCTTCGTCTGTGGAAAGTCTTTTAACCGCAAAGACAACATGATGGTGCATAGAAAAAAATGTCAGTTACATCAAACGATGATAGAAGTGGATAGGGGGACTGCGCAGCAGAATATGTCAGGGAATGCAAAAGACAGTCAAACACAGGGGGATGATGCAGGCAACTGGGGCATCATGTCACTGCCCTCTGTACTTCCCAGGAGGGTGACATGTGAGTGCGGGGTTGGATTTACATCTCCAAGACTTCTCCTGGAACACCTACAAAAGCATGCACAGGAATCATACACATGTCCAACTTGTGGAGAGACAGTGAATTCCTGGGCAGACTACGAAGTTCATCTGCAGATCCATATGCATCCTCATCATCAGTTGCTCAAGGGATTACAACCACAACGATCACAACCCCTGTTACTTCGATTTCAGCAACAGCCACCTCATCAGCAGCCATCTCAGCCTGTGCATCAGCCTCCACAGAAGCAGCCATGTCCAGAGCCACTGCCAAATCCAGGAAAAAAGCAGCAGAGGATTGTATGCACACGATGTGGCAATACATTTGCCACTCGCTGTTCCCTGCGGAGGCACATATCCTTGAATCGATGTAAAGGGGGACGGGTTACAAATCCATCCACAAATCCACCCAAAACGTATCACTGCTCGCACTGCAAGTCTGACTTCCCGAACACAATCAGCCTCATGTTTCACCAGAGGAGTGGGACTTGCAAGCCTGCCATCAAGCCTGTGCGTTGCCCTGTCTGTCTTCGCTGGTTTGGCACTGTAGACGGTCTGCAGAAACACTTGCTCACTCACAAACAGTCTGAATCTTACCGCTGTGATGTCTGTCAGGGTACCTACCCAAATCTTAAATCACTCAAAAACCATCGCCGGAGAATTCATCGCATCATGGCTGGAGACACAAAGCCAAAAACACAAGAACAACTCTCATCTTAATGACACTTCAGTTTTTCTAAAAACAAATGTCTGTAACATGGGAGAAATGTCTTCAAGGTTGTATTTTACTTGTTTTTTTACTCTCCATGGGTTACTTTGGTATTGTACAGCTACATACAGCTCTTTTCTTTTGGGGGAGGGGCTAAAGCAAATCGTTGTGTTATAGTAGCTTGTCACTGTAAAAACAAAAGCTTTGATATACTGTACATTTTAGTTTTATCAAGTTAATCCCTCTATTACATAATCTCATAGCCTGTAAATGTTTGAGTATTTGCTAATCAAACGTTTATCAAAGAAGTTGTGATGTAGGTTGTTGTTGTGCTGGTGTTAATAAATATACCAGTTTGCGAAACCTGTACATTGGTATCATTTTATGACGTGGGATCTCATATCTTATTTAATAGCTGACTGGCCAATAGTGGAGGATTAACATGAAACTCTCATAAACTTGCAAATAAATAACTGCAGTGGAAAAGCTCATCATACAGCAATCCATATTTAAAAACTTTGAGACATTTTCATTTAATAGAAATTCCTCAGCCACAATTTGAGAGACAATCGTTGTATGAAAAAGATAAGAAAAATAAAGGGTCACATAATATACATACAATAGCATTTTGAGTTCTGCTATTAGACACAAATTTAAGCTAAATCGGTCTGTGATTTTAGTATGAATATCTTTTATTGTATGCTGCAGCTGTATATGGCTCTGAAAACTGAAAAAATACGTCTTTTGAATACCTGACCTGTCACAACACAGTATTAATATAACATTCAGTGTTAAGTAATTTGCCGTGTTGACAAATCTAGTGTGCAGGCACATCCATAAGGATATCATTTTGTACCTCTTTACGGGTTAATAATATGCATTTTTCAAAATAATTGTGGACCTTTTCCCTAAATTATATATGGGAAGAATGGAAACTGATCCAAGAAATACAGTGTCTCTATTTAGGTTGGATTAACAGCTGGGTAGAACAAACCACTTTCTTTGGGCCCCATAACTCCAGAAGCACCAAAAACTACTGATATAAAACAGTGTGTCAACTGGTTTGAGGCACTTAATTGAAAATTTGAGAGTATCTACAATTAAAGCACAGCATCAACTGACATAGAGCTTTAAGAAGGCTCCTACATGTTTAAGTGTTCTTGAGGCCTTCCTTTGAGGGTCCTGTGTCAAAATATAATATTAAGACCATTATTTATCTGCTTAAATGTTGCATCTTATGAAATTGATGTATCAAATTACGACAAATCAATTTTGGAGCCAGTAATTATTCCATCATTGAAAAACTACACATGGTTCATATCAGGTTAAATCATAGCTGCTAGCAGGCTGTTCCACTCATAATATCCAACAGGAATAGTCTGAATACACAATACAAGCCAGCATTGTGAATGTAGATTCAACTGAATGGTAATTCCTGGCCATGCTTTACAGCTTTTAGTTTTGTTAAACATATTTTTTGAAGTGCTTTTCAGTCAGTGAGAGTACTCTTGTCATTAACGTTTTTGCTTTGATGCAACTGGCCTGTGTTTTTAATATGATGTAATTATTTTTGAGACAGTCCTTACTCACATAATACTGCAGTGTTTGCCATAGTTGCATCAGCAATTAGGCCTTATAATTATTGCTTTTTATCCTGTCAGATTTCAAGAAACCTGGAAATTGAGAAAATGTTTCTCAACCTTAGGGCCAGGATCCCAACTTGCACACAAAATTGTGGGTAGTAACTGTAGTTTTTGTGTGAAATATTTGTTAATATAAATTGAATATGTTTTTTGATATAATACCTTAATTTTAACAATTGTATGTTATCCCTTTGGAAGTTTCTCTATGCCCCCGAAATGAAATAAGTAATAAATGTGTCATATTAAAATTGAAATTGCTGGGGTCAGGAACAAGGATCTTAGGGGTGTAGTAACTATAAAAGGGTACAAAAGTGATGGTCACTGCCTCGTGTATATAAAGTGGGGGAAAAGTCAGTAATAAGTATGTCAGGAGTTGAAAAACTACGCTGATCAGAAAATGGGTGTCAGGAGTAGATACAAGGATAAAGGATAGAATGAAACTTTAAGCAAAAGGTAGGTATTGGTTCTTCACTGTTCATTCAGCAAGCCTGAAAATTGAGAATACAACTCATAATTATCCCACCATTAATGTATGTCAGCTGCTTCTTGCAAAGGTAAAAAATCTCAAACTCAACATAGAGATGCTGTCAATCACAAGATATGAACAATATGACATTGATTGAAAGGATCAGCTGCTGTTTCCAATATCAAAAATGTACTGGTGATGGGAATTACTGCTCAGTTCACGGCCGCAAGAACACACGGCCAAATTGAACATGTTTTTCACCTATAATTGGTATGTGTGCGCTCATATCACGCACATTACATATTCAGTGTAATTATGCTAGACATAATAATTCCCAGATTACCTTTATTTTACATTGTGTTTCATCTAAAAATATTAATGTAAAACACCTGACACTGTTACAAGTGTATTTAACAATTTATTTATATTAATTATTAATTAACACACTCATTAATACATAATTTTAACTCAAATTATAGTGAGGCAAAGAGAGAGACTTTCCTTTTGTGTTTTTTGCTTTCAACCATTTAGGCAGGCCCAGCTGTCTGTCTGGCAGCAGATATCAGATCTGCCCCGTAGTCTACTATAAATGATTGCATGCCTTTTTCCTTAGATTTTGAGCCAGTTGAATTGTTAAAATAAAACATTAAATTACTTTTTTTTTTTTAAATAATGTACTGCCAAGATCAGTACTAGTGATATTTCGGGTAATTAAGGCTAAAAGCAACCACGGCAGTTGAAACTTGAAGGATGAATTATGTACTCCGGTCGGTAGGTGTCAGTAAAAGCAAGCAGAGGCCGGACGTGTTATCATCGATTGGCGCCATTCGGAGAAGAAGAGGGGGGTCTTTCCTCTTCTCTCAGGCTAACTACTACCTGCCCCTGCTAAACACCGGCATATTCACCTGATTGTGGATGTCAAACAAAACCACATAGGACAAGCTGGGCGCAGTTTGTGGCAAGGACATATCAGAGTATCGATACGGCGGTTCTTTAATGTTCATGTTTAGGTAAGATAACATTATCGTCCTGAGCTAACGCTAGCCAGTTTGAGGCTAACGATGGCTAGGTTGGCTTGTATGAAAGCAGGCGCGCCTTAAACTAAAATAACGGCGGTATAAGCAGTGAAATGTTAAAAGCTCACTTAATTGTCAAGATATTCAGTGGTATAGAAATGCAGTGTAGCTAATGTGCCAGAGTATTATTTGGTTTGGTATATTAATATTATGTATATCACACATATGAAGTGTAACGGTATTGTTTGTGGATTTGATAAATAGTTCATTGGGTCATCTCTAAAGAAAGGCCTTCAGTAGAGAGACAAGCTAATAATAATGTTAAACGATGTAAAGAAGCCAAATATGATTTTCAATAATTACAGTAGTTTCCTTAGCTTAACGTGTAATTCCCTGCTTAACTTGCCCCTTTGAGATTGGTAGTATCAGTCACCTTTAAATAAGGAGGTATACCTGAATTTAATATTTTTGGCCACTTCAGTTACATTCTATTTGTTATTTAAGTAATCATATAACTTGTCTCTATCAGCAGGAAAAGTGCGCCAGAGGGCTCCACATAAAAATGAATACATACATGCCCAGCCTGATGATGGAGGGAGGAAGCCAACAGCTGCCTGTCCTGGAGGACGACTTAAGCAGAGACTTGATGAACGCCGGCCGGTTTTGCTTTAGCTGTGAGCAGATATTTGCAAATCGAAAATTCCTGGAGGAACACATGTGTCCTGCTGCAAGTCACATCTGCTCCTGTGGAACTGAGTTTACTGTATATGAAGACATGCTGGAGCACAGCACTACACATGAACCTGGACACCAAGTGCTTGATCATGAAACAATAAGGAAGCGCAGAATTGAAAAGTGCAAAGAAGAAGAGGAAAAGTTGAAAAGACTACAGTCAGGTGAAGTTGTCTGGAAGGCGCCAAAAGTGGACAGTGTGCTGCCAGTGAAGCCTGTGCTGCAGGTACCCCTTACATCAGCTCTTAGGCCACAAAACTCCATGCAGTCTGCGCAGATTGCACAAATAACAAAAGTGCCTGCGTTGTACCCGTCTTTGCTCCCAAATCCTGTCCCATGTGAAACAGACATGCAGAATATTTTTGCAAGTGTTGGTGCACCAACAGTGGATCTTTGGACACTTTACCAGCCAGCAGTGTTGTTGCAAACTGTGCGTAAATTTAACAAGAAAAAGCCATACTCCTGTGGTAAATGTGGGGAGTGTTTTATGACGAAGAACTCTCTTATCTCCCACAACAGCTCTCATGTTACAGATAAAGTTTCTGGCTGTATAGGATGTGGCCTGCTGCTCTCCAGCAAGAAGTTAGTGCCTCGCTTCCATGTTTGTAACTCACCCAGCACAGCTACCAAATTCAGACTCATCACTGCGAGACCACTGACTCTTAATAAGCTAAATGAAGCCAGTACAAACAGGAATCCGAATCCCAGTGCTCAAAGGCTTAATGCAACTTCCTCCCTATACTTGAACAGCAAGAATCCCAATGCAACTAGTAAAGACGGTCAGGCGCTCCGTGTCCCTTCTGCTTTGCAGATTAAAAATCAGAATCTCAAAACATTCAATAAAAGCATTCAGGGTATTCATAACAGCCCATCCTTTCAGTTAAAGAATTCCAGTGCATCCAGGCCTTATCTCGTCTCCCTTCCATCGAAGAGTCAGAGTCCAAATCTCATGCCACCCAATAGAAGCAGTTTGGGACGTGCTGACACTCCCTATGTGCAGCTGAAGATGCCCACAAACTCTTCACCAGGTGCACTGAGCAAACAGATGCTGACATCCTCTGCAGTACTAAATGGGTTCTCATGTCGAGTCTGTCACATTTCTTTTGAAACTGCTCAGCTGCTTCAGAGGCACAAGTGTGTCAAAGCAAAAGAGTTTATGGCAGAACACAGTCGAGCTGGGAAACCATTTTACAGACCAAACAGGATGACACCAATGGCAAGCCCAGATCTTGTTCAGATCAACGGTGAAAGAAAACTTGGAGTCCCAGCTTCTGGTAACGTAAAGAAAAACCAAGTCATGGCTATTGGTTTGGACAAAGGGCAAGGTGTGGTTCCTTTAAATGTGAAAACAGCAGTGGATTTGGAAGATGATTGTTACATCGTTGAAAGTGGAACAGACAAACCTGCTGAGATGATTTACCAAGTAACATCATCTGTTCCTATTAAGACTTGACCAAACTGGAAATGCACACCCAGTTTGTCACATATTATGTTTATTATGGACCAAGTGCATATAGGTGGCAATCTGACTGAACATCCTCTGCTTGTTTAGGTTCATTCCACAGGAAAGCAATGTTTCCTGTCTTCCTCTAAACTACTACTATAAAATATATATCAGTGTAGGATGGGTAGTACATCTTTAATTAAGCTGGATTTCTTTTGTCAGTACAGTAAACAGTCCAAAATGAAATTGTACCTGTGTATTCATGCATTGGTCCAACATTACAGAAATATGTAAATCAATATAGGTCATTATCGAAATGTATGTGCGTGGTTTGCCCACGTTGCATTGGGGTGACCAGGTACTGTAGTTTTTGATTGTTGTTTTAAGTTTTTAGTATGATCAGAATGTGTTGTCAGGCTGTGAGAATTGACCACAATGCCCTTTGTCGTATTTTTGAAATACAGTATATGTCGTATTAAACTATATTTTCAAATTCACAGTGTGTTTATTGAAAATGCACCATGATTTAATTTATTATAAACCAAGTTATTTACATGGTAAATGAAGTGAGGGGTCAATGGCAATGTAGGATGCAAAATACCTTTTTATATATTTAAGTGCCTTAATAACTTTCACATGACAATGAAAGTGTGTTAAGATTATAAATGAAACAAGTAATGCACAAAAACTACATTTGATTCAATTCAAAAAGCTATGTCTTTCCATTTCTGTTGCATATGTTGTTGAGTGGTTTGGTGGTTATAAATAAAATAAAGCATGACTTCAGTTTTTGTTATGGGTCCAATACAGTTTTTGGTTGTTTTGTTTGCATGCATGGTTCAATACTGAGTGTGCATCTTAAAAACTCTTCACAAAGTCAAGACAACAGCAACAATTATGGACCAAACTGTGATGTTTGCACTGGTCTCACACATTCTACTAAATACTTGTCTCATCCAAACAACCAACAGATCTGCAGCTCATTTTACAAATACTTAAATAAAATTACTTCAAAACTCCCCAGTGTATGTTCAAACTAATATTTATTTATATGGACAGATAATCATAACCACACCGAAATACATGTACAGTATATTTTTCTATATACTATTTTATACTGTAAACTATTTTACTACAAAGTTTTCAAATCTCCTTTGACAATGAGGCGCACACACACATGTATACATACACCGCGTTCCAAATTATTATGCAAATTGGATTTAAGTGTCATAAACATTCAATTTTTCGTTTTTCAATTGTCTCAGGGCTCTTTGGATCACTGAAATCAATATCAGACACCTGTGATAATTAGTTTGCCACATGAGCCCAATTAAAGGAAAACTACTTAAGAAGGACGTTCCACATTATTAAGCAGACTACAGGTTTCAAGCAATATAGGAAAGAAAAAGGATCTCTCTGCTGCCGAAAAGCATCAAATAGTGCAATGCCTTGGAAAATGTATGAAAACATTAGATATTTCACGAAAACTTAAGCGTGATCATCGTACTGTGAAGAGATTTGTGGCTGATTCAGAGCACAGACGGGTTTGTGCAGGTAAAGGCATAATGAGGAAGATTTCTGCCAGACAAATTCATCGGATCAAAAGAGCAGCTGCTAAAATGCCATTACAAAGCAGCAAACAGGTATTTGAAGCTGCTGGTGCCTCTGGAGTCCCGCGAACCTCAAGGTGTAGGATTCTCCAGAGGCTTGCAGTTGTGCATAAACCTACTATTCGGCCACCCTTAACCAATGCTCACAAGCAGAAATGGTTGCAGTGGGCCCAGAAATACATGAAGATTAATTTTCAAACAGTCTTGTTTACTGATGAGTGCCGTGGAACCCTGGATGGTCCAGATGGATGGAGTAGTGGATTGGTGAATGGCCACCATGTCCCAACAAGGCTGCGACGTCAACAAGGAGATGGGGGAGTCATGTTTTGGGCCGGAATCATGGGGAGAGAGCTGGTAGGCCACTTTAGGGGTCCCTTTTTTATTGAAATAGATTTTGATTTCAGTAAATATGACCTCCTAATGCTCCAAATTCAACAAATGACCATTTTCAGTTCTTTACAACCTATAAAATGTTTTGAAACTGTGTTGTGCATAATAATTTGGAACAGTGGATTTTGAGTTTTTTATTTTTGAAAAAAATACTGTTATCATTGGGAGGTTTGTTCAATAAAATTCGAATTATACACTAACGGTTGATGACTTGAAAATTATACTGACTGTCATTTGCATTGACTATTTAGGAAAATCAGAGAAAAATATAATTTGCATAATAATTTGGAAAAACTCAAGGTAATCTGACCTTTTGTACAAATGAGTTAAATTCCACAAATTATCTTTAATTTTATTGCTGATATAGAAATAGTACAGAATATTTATTATTCTTTTCCCATGCCATAACTTACTGTATTTAAAATGTTTCTGCATCCTTAAACTTTCTGATAATTTCCACGTTTGTGTGAAAAAATATTAGAACATTTTCAATGTGGTCTGAGACTTTTGGACCCAGCTGTATTACTTTTCCTTGCATTTTTATTCTATACATTTGCTAAAAGCCCTTTTTTCTCGGGGAATTTGTCGTCTATGTGGCGTCCTCTAACCTCCAGCAGAGGGTGTCGTTTCAAAGCAAATAAAATCGAGGCGCTGTTATTTGTCCTTCTGTGATGATGTAAATAAATGCATGGATGCAGCGTTCACGTGATACCCATATGCTTGTACATCCTCTGTAGTCTCAAAATTATACAAGAAACACAGCCGGGTCAGTAATATGATATGATGGCTGATGTCTGAAGAGGTTGCAAATCACTTTTCCATCTTTGCACTCTGTCTGTTCCTTAAACGCAAATGTTTTAAAAATGTGTCGTTCAATGTTTGCCACGTTTGAAATCATTTCTGCAGGACAACTCATAATTCCCGAAACTTCCCACAGCACATGAACTACTCACCGTGTGCGCTTGGCGTGATTGACACTTTCTCGGGTTGCTTTGTGCGTGGATACCGAGTGGCTCACTGCTGAAAACTGCCCTGAAAAGAAGAGAAAAGCCAGGCTCACATTAAAACAGTTCATCTCCCAGACCAATGCAAGTGTTTAAAAGTGCAAAACAGCCACGTATGGACAGAGTTTATGTTAGCTTTGAGCCAGCCAGGGCTAGCTAGTTGAGCATCGGTCAGTGCATGGCTACGCAGAGACCAGCCTTGACTCTCCCACGCAGGCAAGCAGTTTGTGTTAACTAACCACTCGTCACCTTTGGTAACCCGGGTTGAGAAATTGCCTATGCAAGCTTAATTATCTGTGAAGAAAGCCTTATGAGCTGACATTGTAGTTAACGGTTAGGTTAGTGGGGCCTGTGATGTTAAATAAGCGACGCTAGCAACCTGGCCTACCGAAAGATAACGCCTTCATTGTTAGTCATGCTGTTAGCTTTTACTCAGAAATGTTAATGCT